>NW_019396975.1:0-15655 GCF_000591075.1 Eurytemora carolleeae | reverse complement strand
GTTGCTGAAAAATCTTAAACCCAGCGGTTGAAAGCAAAAAAGTTGCTGAAAAATCTTAAAACCAGCGGTTAAAAGAAAAAAGGTGCTGAAAATTCTTGGAACCGGTTTTTAAAAGAAAACGTTTTTCATTAAAAACTGTTTTCTAGCGTGTTAAAGCATCCCAGAGGTTTAAAGAAAAAAGTTTCTGAAAAATCCTGAACCTAGCGGTTGAAAGCAAAAAAGTTGCCGAAAAATTTTAAAACCAGTGGTGGAAAGAGAACGTCTTTCATGAAAAATTATTTTCCATGGTGGATAAAAGGAACCCTGTGCAAGTAGTTAAAAGGAAAAAAGTTGCTGAAAAATCTTGAGCCCAGCGGTTGAAAGCAAAAAAGTGTGTTTAACTACTAAAAAAGTTTTAAAAAGTGAATAAAAATATGAATGAAAAAAGCAGGAATTTATTGATTGAACAAATTTTAAATTTGAGAAAAAAAGGCGCATTTCTTATTCTGAACTGCGTAGAGTCTAGGCTAGATCTCAACCGCTGGTTCAACCGCTCCCGCTGAGTTTTTTTCTCCAAAGTATATATCATTCTTAAAATATTTGTTTTCTCTGCCAAAAAAAGAATGCCTTTAACATAATTATTATTGCAATGTTTGTTTCAGACTCATTCTAAAGTTTTTAGTTTTTTAATTAGATATTTTTTTCATGAAAAATACATTTTTTAAAACTTTTAAATCGTAAAAAACAAGATTAAATTTATCATGAATAAATTGCTCAGAATGAGCTTAGCTTTCTCTTTATATGTTGTGCAATTCAAAATTTTAAATTAAGTTGGATTTTAACTTTGAAGTTTTTTACAAGGAAAATATAAAAATAATCATTTGTAACCAAAAAGTAACTTTTAATTCCTTTAAAAGTTACCCCTTGTAAATTAACTGGGCTTTTATGGATCTATCTATCCATCTTCTATTTTAACGTTAAATTGTGGCTCTATCTGTGAGCATTTACTTTTCGTATAATATTAAACAATACCAACAAAAATTTGCGGATCTAGTAATATTTTTTAGTAGATTTCCGAAATTTTACAAAAATCAAAATATTTTTGAGACAAATTTTTCTAATTTTTAGCAAGGTTATAATGCAAGGAAAGTTAATTGCAGTTGCGTATACTACGCGTACATATTGAAACCAGTTCTTTCTGGGTGGAATTTGTAAATATGAATAGATGCATCAGTATTCGTTTAGTATCAAAGAAGGTTAAAAGCATTACGTTTTGATAATTTTGATAATTCACATTATAGTGTCCTATGACCAGAATATTTTATTGATTTCTTATGTGAAAGATGGATCCCATGTCAGGCTTCGACATCTATCTTGTGTTTACATTACCGCCAAAGGTCAGTACACTGCAGTATGCGTACACCTCTGAAATAACTTTCCTTGCATTATAACCTTGGTTTTCAGCTTCCATAAACCTTCTCCGGAATCTTGTGAGATGCTTCACAAATTTTGAGCCCGATTGGTTTGGCTGTTTTGACTTCCATTGGATACAAAAAGAAAAAAAATAGATCTAATATTTGCGAGAAATTCAATCTTTCTTTTTTTGGGTTTCACCAAGAAGCCTGATTAAAACTAAAACTTTGAATTATTTCTTAAAGATTGAACAATTCAAATTTTTTCATAATCTTTAGAAAACGAAATTTTTGACACATTTTTTTGTTTTTGTTTTTTTATTATAATTATGATGATGGAAATCTTGATTTGTTTCTAAAATGTTTTTTGTAAAGCAAGAGTAATTTCAAAGGAAAATTATCAAAAAATTAAATTGTGTATGTGAAAAGGAAAAAGTAGATTCCAACTTTTTATTGTTTAAAGTTTGTTTGGTCGTACATCATTGATATTATTTTAAAACTTTTATTTTATATATTTCCTCTGCACAACAGTAACGGTGAAAATTTTGCCAAAGCTACTAAATTGAAATTTAAAAATATTAGAATCGAAAAATGTAAAACTAAATGCTTATTTTTTCTAAAGAAAGGGTTAATTAAAATGAAATAACCCCTATTTTATTGAATGAATTACCATTACCATTTGTCAATGACTTAAAACATTCAGGAAATGCTCTGCAAAGTGATAATTCAATGACCATAGATTTAAATAAAAAAACGAGCTATTTCCATTTCAAAAATTCATTCCCTTAACCAAGAATTTTATTTTAACAGTCCAGATGCTATTTTGAAACTGTATAATAGAGAAAATAAACATTTCTTTAAAAAAATGATTTTTTGGTATGCAGTAATGTACATTAAACTCTACTAATCTAAAAACTTATTCCTGAGGGTTCATGCTAAACTAGCTCTGTACAAAGGAATGTCATTTATATTTTTCTTTGTCTCATGCTTTTAATATAACTAAAGCTGTTTTTTATGTTCAAATGGTATTTAATATAATATCAATTTATAAAGAAAAATATAATATATTATCAATTAAAAAAGAGGTTCAATTTTTATTTAAAAATTTAATAATTTCATTTTTCCATGGACTAAAATTTAAGAAAAAGTGATAAAAACTCTTGAACTGTATTTTCTCTAAACCGCAATAAATTGCAAAGAAAAATTAATATTCCAATTTCCCTATTCCGATTACAAGTGTTTAAATATATATTAAACCATTCTATCCATAAAGGTTATGTATTTTGAATTTAAGCTATAGTTAAACCCTCATCTTTAAACTTTAAATTATAAGTTAAGAATCTAATTTTAATTTACATCTTCAACGGTTGAATAAATATTATATTAACAACAGTTTACTCCTTTTAACGTTAAGTCTCCTGGAAAGTTTTATAATATTTTAACAATTACTGAAAAAAAATTTTAAACTGTTGGACGCTCAAAAACAAGATGCTTAATAGTCAGATGCTTTGAAAATTGCTTCTTTCATTTTGAAAATACATAATACTAAGTTTAATTTGAGGCAAGAATTAATATAATCTAGATCTATATGATAAAACAAGACATTTATATAAATATGTTCCGTATAGCCGGCCAATTAGGCTTAAGAAAAAATTCGAAAATTTTTTTTTCAAAGTTTAAATTTTTTTTTACAACATTTTATTTTTTTTTCCCACGGGCAAGGCTGGCCTTTCAGCTAGTATTAAATCAAACAAGACATTCGTATGTATGTTCCCAATAGCCAGCCAAAGGGCTGGACAGAATGGGCTGAAATTTTTTGGACACTTATTGCAGGTAGCCTGGGGTGACATAGGCTAAAAAAAATAATATTATTGAAAAATATTGCATAGTTCTGGAAATTACAGATCTTTAAAGTACAGATCTTGTAAGTACAGATCTTGTAAGTACAGATCTTGTAAGTACAGATCTTGTAAGTACAGATCTTGTAAGTACAGATCTTGTAAGTACAGATCTTGTATGTACAGAACTTTTAAGTACAGAAGTTAAAATTTGTTTTTTGAAAAATATAAAGACTTGACACATGTGTTTATTAGATCGATAGCTTAAATAACCAAAAAGTTATGATATTTTTTATGTTTTTTTTAACACACTGCTGAAAAAAGACGAACACGTTTCAAGTAAAAACATTTAAGTCTTTTCTTTGAAATATATCGATATTCAGTTTACTGGGTTAAATTCTCAATTTTAAGAAATTGACAATTTGAAAAAAATAATTTTCAAGAAATCTCAGAATACAAGTGCGTTGACGGAGGTCTTAAATCCAAATTTAATTTAAATTTTTTTCGTTGTTTCTTGAACTGGTAATGGCGGGGTCGCCAAATTTGTAACTTTTTTTTAACAGTTAAAATTCTTATTGTATAGGAAGCATATTAATGTCCTAAGTTAACTGTCTGACTGTCAAAAGACGGCCTAAAAATTACTTTTGATGTGATATTTACTTATTTTACTTCAAAAAGACTTTTTAGGCAGTTTTAAGGCAGTCACACAATTCATTTGGGGTTTTGATTTTTTGCCAAAACATGTCTCATGACAGCTAAGAAAAATTCACAAAATTATAAAATCTTAACAATCTAAATGAAAGAGAAAATAAACATTTTGTGGAAGACGATGCCTGGCCGCGTTAAACTAGTTCCACAAGATTCAACAGAATGAGATAGTATAGAATGGATACGGGGCATTAGTACTGATATGATCTCTACAGTCTACACGTGCGATATCGATATTGACTCTAGTTCTGAACCCTCTAGTAATAAGTTATAAGAAATATATATACTGGAAGTTATTTATGCGTTTTATTAGAGTCTGACTCACGTCCTCTATAATTTCTTTAAAAAAATGATTTTTTGGTATGCAGTAATGTACATTAAACTCTACTAATCTAAAAACTTATTCCTGAGGGTTTATGCTAAACTAGCTCTGTACAAAGGAATGTCATTTATATTTTTCTTTGTCTCATGCTTTTAATATAACTTAATTCATTTTTATTTACAATACAGGAAGTTTAATTGATTTAAAAAAATTGTCGTTACAAAAAATTGAAAAAGTAACTAATTGTACGATTCTATTTACAAAGTAGAAAAGATTAAAGTTGATTTTAAAATTTCAGTATTTTAATTTTCTAGTTTTCAAATAGTTACCATTAATTTTAAGGACACACTCAAGAGAAATATTAAATTCAAGATATTTACAACAGATTGAATACATCTTGAAAGTACAGATCTTGAAAGTACAGATCTGGAAAGTACAGATCTGGAAAGTACAGATCTTAAAAACATATCTTGAAAGTACAGATCAGGAAACTACGGATATTAAAATTACATATCTTAAAATTACAGATCTTTGTAAGCACAGATCTGCACAGTACAAATCTTAAAAGTATAGATCTGGAAAGTTCATATCTTGAAGGTACATATTTGAAAGTACAGATCTGGACGGTACAAATCTTGAAAGCACAGACCTTGAAATTATGGATCTTGAAAGTACAGATCTTGAAAGTACAAATCTTGAAAGTACAGACCTTGAAAGTACAGATCTTAAAAGTACAGATCTTGAGAGTGCAGATCTTGAAGGCACAGATCATGAATGTACAGATCTGGACAGTACAAATCTTGAAAGCACAGACCTTGAAAGTATAGATCTTGAAAGTATAGATCTTGAAAGTACAGATCTTGAGAGTACAGATCTGGAAAGTACCGATTTTAAAAGTACGGATATTAAAATTACAAGTATTGAAATTACAGATCTTTTTAAGTACAGATCTGGACTGTACAAATCTTGAAAGTACAGATCTTGAAAGTACAGATCTTGAAAGTAAAGACCTTGAAAGTACATATCTTGAAAGTACATATCTTGAAAGTACAGATCTTGAAAGTACAGATCTTGAAAGTACGGATCATAAAAGTACAGATCTCTGTAAGTACAGTTCTTGAAAGTATTACACATGAAAGTACAGATACTAAAAGTACAGATCTTGAAAATGCAGATCTCAGCGTAGTACAGATATAATCAAAGTATAGATCTTGTAAGTGCAGATCTTGTAAGTACAGATCTTGTAAGTACAGATCTTGTAAGTACAGATCTTGAAAGTACAGATTTTTGAAAAACAACAATTTTTTTAATGTGGAAAGTTTATTCCCAAATCCTTTATGTTAAACTAGTTTTGGACTAATGTATGAAATTGATAGCACTGTTGTGGGTCTGTAATTACACATTTAGTTAATTACAACATATATTACAATGTACAAGTACAATCTTGATCTAACAATTCTTTCCAATACACACAGAGTTTATTCCAAAAGAAGCTGCAATGGGGGGAGGGAGTATGAATAGAATTGTAAATCGTTTTTGTAAACGATCGTTTTTTGTTTCGTTTTCTAAAACGATCGTTTCTTTTTCGGAAAAAACGATCGCCTTTGAAAACGATCGTTTTTATACGACCGGTTTTTATACGATTGTTTTTAAAAAACGATCGTTTTTGAAAAAAAAATTTTATTGACAATTATGTTAACGATCGTTAACAAAGAGTCGTTGTTAACGATGGTTAACGAAGGGTTTTCGTTAACGATCGTTAACGAAACGACGAACTTTATCAAAATGGTCGTTTTTGGAAAAAAAATTATTTGCAACTTTATTGAATGTCGTCTTACATGAATTTTAACAGTTGTTGAGGAGTTAAAACTTCTTGCTATTTTCTTAAAAACTACTCAATGATAAGTACAGATGCCCTCTTCGTTAACGCTCTTTAACGAAGGGTCGTTAACGATCGTTAAAGAAGGGTCGTCATTAACGATCGTTAACGAAGGTTTGTAGTTAACGATCGTTATCGAAGGGTCGTCGTTAACGATCGTTACCGAAGGGTCGTCGTTAACAATCGTTAACGAAACAGCGAATTTCATAAAAACGATCGATATGAAAAACGATCGTTTTTAAAAACGAGCATTTTGAAAAACGATCGTTTTAAAAACGACCAAAACGAACTTTTTAAAAAAACGATCGTTTCGTTTTCGATTTCTCGTCGTCGTTTTTATAACGAAACGATCGTTTTTCTGAAAATGAAAACGTTAACATCCCTAGGTATGAATGATATTATTGTTTAAAAACTAATCATTCTCCTTTATTAGAATAGTTATTTTAAGTTTAAGAATTACAGAGGTACTTTAATGATATCTGAAAACATTTGCAAATTTACAAAATTCTAAACTTTTAAAATTAAAAATTTAAAATGTGTTCACCATCATGTTTCAAAGACATAGGGATAAGAAAAGTTGAGCTTGGTAAAAAAGGGTCAATTTTCGTTCCGCAAAAAAGTGTTGTGATTTCTGCATTGATAAGAATTAACATTAAATTCACATTGAAGTATATTTTTCAATTTGTGAAGGCGTTTATGGTTGATGAAATGTTTAATTACCAATTAAAACTATTTTATTAATGTTTAGCTTTTTGATTTATTTTCTGAATTATCAAGGATTTCAATCTGAAATGTTTTAAATGAAGTTTATTTTAAAGATTATTCATCTAAATTAATAATTTACATTTAATTGAAATAATACGTTTTAATCAATTTTTTTTTCTAAAGGTTTAGTTTAAATATTTGACTGAAAAGTTTCACAAAAAAAACATTTAATTATTTACAATTTCATATATTTTAAAGAAGTATAGTCTTTGCAGGCCTCAAAATCAAATGTTTTAAGCTCTCTGTATTTGCAACCTATTAGTATAAAGCTTTAATATTTCAAACTTATCTTATTTGATTTAATAGAATTCAAAACCACAATGATTTTGCGAAAGAATTTTCCAATTGTCTCAATTTTCTTGGATAAACAACAAGTTGAGAATAATTTATTCTTCTATTTACGTTCCAAATTTTTGGAAGAAAAAAAATGGTTTTTATTAACCCTAAAAAAAGTTTAAAGGCACAGTTAATGTAATTTAAAGTGAGTACTTTCTTTTAATACTTAATTTTTAATCTGAAATCAAAAACAACAAAAAACACTTTTTTTGTAAATGCATTTACACTGATCAGATTTAGTTTCCTGGGAAGATATAAAAAATATAATTGTTTTTGAGAAAGGCAATTCTAACAAGTCTACAACTTACATAAAGGACACTTTTAAAATGTATAAAAAACAGTAAATTTGCTAAAATAAAACTTTTCAGATAAACTTCATTTAAGCAAATTTTAGTATGAAATTTTGTTTTTTAATCCTATGGGCTTTTCTATAAGACAAGCACTTTTATTTTCAAGATTTTATTTTAGGTTTTAGATGTAAATCGTTAATAATATTATGTAAATTTAATTGGAAATTATAACATAATTTTATCTTTATCATTTTTTTTATTATCTGCTCTCATTTAAATTTTCATGAGAATTACATATTTGTATTTACATTTGTTTATCCTTTTTTTGCAAACATGTACCCAGTACCCATAAGGAATTCAGAAAACCAAGAAATATAAGTTTTAAAGATTCATTATTTCCACTTCCTGTTCATAATACTCACTCAATATCCAAATCTCAAATTTCAAATTTAAGATTTCAGATAATTTAATATTTGAAATTATTTGAAGTATATTATTTTACAAAATCTAAGCAATAAAATTTGTTTCTAAACGTACATTTTCTAAATTTTAAAATAGTTTTCCTTTCAAATGCAAGTTTAAGAAAATGCAATTAAAAAAACAGGAAATCTTTTTCTTTCATTTTATTTTGCAGTATTTATAAATAAAGAAATACACATACAGTTGACCAAATATCTTTTATCTTTTCATTTCAAACTCTTGATTGTTGCCTTCATTAAAAAATTTCAAATATAGAGGGGAGAAACAAAATGGTTCGTTTACATAACGATGAACGAACGGAATGGTTGGTTCACTTATAATGAACAAACAAAATGGTTCATTGACTACTGATGAAAAAACGAAATAGTTTGTCTACTAACGATGAACAAACAAAATGGTTCGTTCACTAACGATGAACAAACAAAATGGCTCGTTCACTAACAATGAACGAACAAAATGGTTCATTCACTTAAGATGAGCAAACAGGATGGTTTGTTCAATAACGATGAACGAACGAAATGGTTCGTTCATGATGAATGAACGAAATGGTTTGTTCACGAAGAACGAACAAAATGGTTCGTTCAAGTTGAACAAATGAACTGAAAAAAGTCGAACGTGCTCAATTACCATAAGCAGTACACAATAACCTTGTTGGTCAGATTACACTGATCTTTATTTTGTACTCAGTTGTGGTGAGATTCCTACTGTTTGTTATTTTAAGAAATAATTTTAAATCCCATGAGGCTCTCTGACAAATCCAATTTTTAGTTCCATACCCCGGAGGGTTAGGTTTACACTTTTGCTGGAAAAACTGGAAACATATCTAATATCAAGAATTTGCAAATAGAATGGTAATTCATGATTTTTCTTTTCTAGGATACTCAATACAAAATAGCTACAGTGCTACCCACAAAGGATAAGACTATAAAGACGACCAAACGCTGTCAAAATATAACAATCTGGTTAATTTTTAGTTGCTGCATTTACTTGAGTATTTTGATGGTTAGCTAACTGAAGCTCAGAAGCTAAGGTGGATTCTCATTTGAACTAAAGCCGTTTGAACTATGGTTCGTTTGAACTATTGTTCGTTTGAACTATTTTTCATTTGAACTACTGACATGACGTCATATCCTGTAGTTTAAATCAACACATTTCTT
Source organism: Eurytemora carolleeae (assembly GCF_000591075.1). NCBI lineage: Eukaryota > Metazoa > Arthropoda > Copepoda > Calanoida > Temoridae > Eurytemora > Eurytemora carolleeae. The sequence goes on along the minus strand of NW_019396975.1, from coordinate 6,489 downwards.
GCTCATTTGAACTATTTTTTTACCAATTCAGTTTTAATTTTTTTTTTATAATTTCCATAAAGTTAGTTAATGATGACAATTATAAATTTATAGATAACAATTACACAGAAATGTGTCAAATATAAACATAAAAATAGTTTAAATTAACAAAAAAAATAGTTCAAATGAACATAAAAATAGTTCAAATTAGATAGTTCAAATAAAAAAAAAGAGTTCAAATGAACATAAAATTAGTTCAAATGAAAAAAAATAGTTCAAATGAAAAAAAAAAGAACTGAACTAAAAATATAGTTTAAATGAAAAATGTAATTTAAATGAAATGATAAAATAGTTCGGGTCTGTCCTAGTTAACGATTTTTGGACCCCCCCCCCCCAGGCCCCCTACTCCTATCAATTTTGTACATGAAGAAATTAGTAATTAGTATTTATATTTATTACTATTTAGGGTTAGGTTAGGTTAAGACACTTTCTGGGCCGAGCGCTGCAGCCACGGGTTAGGTTAGTTAAGACACTTTCTGGGCCGAGCGCTGCGGCTAGGATGGGCTAGGGGGCCGAGTGCTGCGGCCACAGGTTAGGTTAAGTTGAGACACTTTCTGTAAGATCCATGTACAAAATTGGTAGGAGGGGCGGGGCCTGGGGGGGGTCCAAAAATCGTTCTCTAGGAATATACCAATAGTTCAAATGAAAAAAAAAAATAGTTCAAATGGACAGAGAATAGTTCAATTGAGCATGAAAATAGTTCAACTGAAATAGTTCAAATGAAAAAAATAGTACAAATGAAATAGTTTAAATTCGAACTATTTTTTGTTCATTTCAACTAATTTTCTGGCCATTTGAACTATTTTTGAGTTCAATTTAAATATTTTTTTTGTCCATTTTAACTAATTTATCGTCATTTTCATTTGAAATATTTTTTTCCTATTTCATTTAAACTATTTTTTTTTATTTGAACTATTTCATTTGAACTATTTTCAAGTTCATTTGAACTACTTTTATGTCCATTTGAACTATTTTTTTGTTCATTTCAACTATGCTTGTGTTCATTTGAACTATATTTTTGTTCATTTGAACTATTTTTTTGTTAATTTGAACTATATTTTAATGTCCATTTGGAACTATTTTTATGTCCATTTTAACTTTTTTTGTCATTTTCATTTGAATTATTTTTTTTCATTTGAACTATTTTTGTTCATTTGAACTATTTTTATGTCCATTTGAACTATTCTAATGTTCATTTGAACTATTTTTTGTTTATTTCATTAATAATATTAATAGTTCAAATGAACTAAAAAATAGTTCAAATGAGCAATATATTTACTCGTTTGAACTATTGTTCATTTCAACTACTCACGTGGTACCACGTGCAGTAGTTGAAATGAACAATAGTTCAAATGAACAATAGTTCAAACGGCAGTAGTTCAAATGAGATAGCATCGAAGCAAAAGGCAGGTTTGGCCTAATTAAGGAACCCTGTATGCAATTCAAAATTTGTATATTGAAATATTGTCTCATAATTCATGCATGAACATACAAGTTTTTAAATTTATGAAAAATAAAATAAAATATGTTTATTATTTTAAAGATATTGAGAAAATTAATTAGAATCAACTTTTATTTGAATCACGGAAGTTCGTAGTAAGAGTTTGACTCCACTGGAGACCAACGGAGGGAATTCATTTCACTTGAGGGGTTTGAAAAAATGTTTTTACAATTTAAAACTTTACGGAGGGTGATTTACAATCCACTGGAGGGATTCAGATATCTTTCCAGGGGGTTTATAATTCAACAGCAGAGGGATTCAGAAATCTTTCCAAGGGATTTATAATTCCACTGAAGGGATTCAGTTATCCTTCCTAGGTGTTTATAATTCCACAAGAGGGATCTAGATATTCTTCCAAGGGGTTTGTAATTCCACTGGAGGGATTCAGATATCTTTCCTACGGGTTTATTATTCCTCTGGAGGGATACAGATATCCTTTCTGGGGTTTTATAATTCAACTTGAGGGATTCAGTTATCCTTCCTAGGGGTTTATAATTCCACTGGAGGGATTCAGATATCTTTCCAGGGGGTTTGTAGTTCCACTGGAGGGATTCAGATATCCTTCATAGGGGGTTTATAATTCCATTGGAGGGATTCATAAATCTTTCCAGAGGGTTTATAAACAAAGAAATAGTAGTCTATTTTTAAATATACTTAGAGAGTTGCTTCTTTTTAAGTCAAGAGGCAGGTTATTCCACATCTTAAGAAGAGATAAAGCTATCACTGATGTGTATATAAGAAGAAAAGAAAAAATTTCTTATTTGTTCAAAGATGTTCAGAAAATTAAGTGAATGATTTTAGTGATTAATTATTAATCAAATTGTAAAAACCCATCAAGAGATTTTTCTAAATTATATAAATTTTAAAGCAATTAATTAACAAGACAACTCTTTAAGGTCAATGATTTGCGTTATAGATTATTATTCAAGTTGTAAAAAAACATCAAATTTATTTATTAATTTTCAAAAAAAAATAATCTTGATGACAACTCTCGAAAGTCACTGATCTGCGTTATAGATTATTAATCAAGATGTAATAACATCAAACACGTTTCTAAATTATATAAATTTCCAAAAAATGAATTTACATGATTCTTACTTCAGGACCAAATCCAATTATTCAGAATTAAAATACCTACTGAATTCCCATGTCCAATTCCCAGCAAAGATAAAAAAACAATTATGAAGAACAATCATAAATCAGGTTTCTTCATTGTAAGTACTCAAAGCCATGAAAAAACAGGGTTTTGTGATTTCAAATAAAATATTTTGACATTTAAGGTTTCCTTATATTTGCTTTGGCAGTAGACTTACATAAGAATATTTGTTCAGAATAATATTAAAACAATTCCTATCCAAATATATTGTCATTTTTATTTCTATGTATGAACTGTCAAAAGTAGTAACAAATCTATAAATATCACATGGAACCCTGTGAATTTATCGATCAATGTGTCCAATAGAATATTTTGTAAAGCTCTTCAAAAAATGAATTGTACATGAAAATACTATATGGTATATATAAAAATAAAAATGGGAGTCAAGATTAAAAAGCGTGTTCAAAAAATTAATCCCTGCCTATTTCTCACATTAAATGCCAAGGCCTCAGTACAAAGATGTTAAGTATATGTGTATATCAGTTATTTGTATAATCAACTTTAAAGGGACTGTATACGTAATTTCAAGCGACCCTCTATCCACAGGCAGCAATGGACTATTTACAAAGGTACCATTAAAAACTTTGTCTGATATTTTATTATTGATAATTTTGAAAAGTAATTTTTTTTAAAGTAGTTTTTCTACAAAAAGTGACATTTCTATGAAAAAATGGATTATCAGTATAAAACATGCTTATGCCTAGAAAAACGGCAATATCTTCCACATTATTGATCAGATAAAGGTGCTATATGTACCATTGTTAATCTGGTACCATGCTATCTTTGCATTGCGGGTCACTTTAAATTATGGTTGCAGTCCCTGTAAACTAAGATTGTAAAAACCAACACTTTTAGAGATCACTTAAACTAACTATAATTGCACATTTACATCATCATAACTCCTTCTTTTGAACAGTTATTAAGAATAACAAAAATGGTTTGACTTTTTATATGTAATTGGATAAATTGTCTTCACTCAGTCATACTTGTGGGTAAATAAGAAAAAGCTACGAGTTCAAAAAGTCGTACCAATTTAGTTTTTACTGAGATTTTAGATATTATCTTGCTTAGAACTTCAAAGGAATTGAATATATCGCCTCTACCCTTATTTTCTAATGTCCATGTCTTTAAAATCTTTCAGATCTAGATATTTATTTATTTATCAAGGGTATTATAGTTTACAAGATTGGTAATATGGATTTAACACAAAACTTTTTTGCGATGTTGTCATGATAAAGCAGCAGTTCAAGAGAAAAAACTACATTATATATGATAGGATAGCATACTTTTATGAAATATGACTGGGAGATACTACAAACACAGTGTGTGTTATCTCTTATTGGAAAATGCTTCAATTAACAGTGTGCATACTTTCACATAAACATACACGGGAGCGAGTTTCCCTTTTTATATTAAAAAAAGTTATTCTTAGCTTCATAACGAGGAACATTGACCATTCCTCGTTAATATTGAGGCTACTTAGTTATGAATAAAAGAAAAGATTATTATATTTGAGAAGTATTTTTCTATCAGGGAAGATTGATTTTAGCATCAAAACGAGAAAACTAGACCGTTTCTCGCTGAAAATGAGGCTACACTTAACTTTGTACATGTTTTAACATAAACATGCTGGGGAGCGAGTTTTCTTTTTTTATATTATAGAAAATTGATGTTAGCCTCATGACGAGAAACATTGACCGTTCTTCGCTAATATTGAGGCTACATAATTTTGTATAAAATAAAATAAAAATATCGAGGCTATATAAGAGAAAAGATTTCAGTGTCTTCTTGTTCCTCGTATCTTGTGAGATCATGGTTCCTCTGCTTGTTGCGGTGAAGTTTGTCTCCGTTAACCACGAAATCGGGAGGCGTGTCAGTTCTGCTCGTACTGAATTAATAAAAAGACTTATTAGTTTATTTAAAATTAAAACATAGAATCTTTACTTAGAGACGTATTGAGAAATATTTATAAAAAAATTTCACATTGGATAAATAGGAAATTTGAAAAAAACATAGAGGACTTAATTTTGCGGAATTCTTTTATTTTTGGATGCAAAAAAACTCGATTCCTGAATTGGAGAATTAGACTTAAAAATTTCGTTTAAAGGAATAATACAGATTTTTATAGTTGGAAAAATTTGACAAAAAAATCAGCAATGGCGTTTAAAAATCAGCAATGGCGTTTATGCTCTTTTTAAATTTTGAAAATATATATTTTTCCTCTTAAAATATGGGATATCTATTTAAAGATTATAATAATTATTTTGATAGTTGACAAGACAGAATTTTTTTATTAATAATTTTATGAATGAAATATATGAAAATATAAAGATATGAACTTGTAGGCCATGCTACATGAGGTTATGTGAATACGGGTATTCCCCTTCTATTCTGCAGAGTATATATAGCAGATTCAACTTTCCAATTTATACAGTTCAACCACTACCATGAAAAACCTTTTCATGTCAAGGCAAGTATAAATATTATTTATTATTTGATTTATTGTTTTATTTTAGCAAAGAATAAAGAGAAATGTTTGGATTGAACAAATGAACCAACAGAATAGAAACATATTTTTTGTGTTTGTTTAAATGATTAGTATAGTTCGGTTCACTATAGGGTAGTTTTGTTTGTTTAAATGATTAGTATAGTTCAGTTCACTATACGGTAGTTTTGTTTGTTTGAATGATTAGTATAGTTTGGTTCACTATACGGTAGTTTTGTTTTTTTAAATGATTAGTATAGTTTGGTTCACTATACGGTAGTTTTGTTTGTTTAAATGATTAGTATAGTTTGGTTCACTTTAGGGTAGTTTTGTTTGTTTAAATGATTTGTATAGTTCTGTTCACTATACGGTAGTTTTGTTTGTTTAAATGATAAGTATAGTTCAGTTTGTGGCGGAAGACGATACAACATGAAAGGTCTGAAGCCGGATATTCGAACGTGGCAAGACGTACTAAAATACTGCCACATCACCTTGATATAATTTTAATAACTCAAACTAAAATTTGTACTTTTACCAGTTAATAAATGTAATTATTTAAACCAGGCTTTATTTATCTGAGCGTAGCTAAATTGGTCACCCCTAGTTCGAAACTATAGACTTATAGACTTTTATAGCTACACGCTCGACGAGTGAAAATGCCTAAGGACAGTGATAACGTCCAAGCCCTAGCTGAACCCAGCTCATTGGATTTATTAAACACAGTGTCAGTGAAAGTTCCAGCTTTTTGGCCAGAGTCTGCGGAGGCCTGGTTTATTCAAGTCGAGGCCCAGTTTGCACTCAAGGGAGTGACGGCCAGCTCTACGAAGTTTTACTACTGTGTCTCCTCCTTCAACCAGGACACCGCTAACCAGGTTCTCGATCTTATCAAGTCTCCTCCCGCCGCTGGTCCCTACGAAGCTCTGAAGAATCTCTTACTGAAGTTATTCGCCCTCGACGACTTCCAGAGGTACGAAGCGATTTGTAACCTTCCGTTATCCGGGGATATGAAGCCCTCTAGACTAATGTCAAACATGCTTGCCCTGCTCCCGGCTGGTCACGAACCTTGTTTCTTTCTTAAAGGAGCCTTCCTCAAGAGATTGCCCGCCGATATTCGCGCCCATTTGATCAGAGACAATTTCTCCGACCCCATCTCTTTCGCCCTTAAAGCAGATGAAGTTTACCATGAAGTCTCATCCTCTCAAGTTTACTCCATTTCCAGCACTCCGGAAGACCAGCACTCCTAACCGTTCCCGACGCTCTGCTACTCTTCACGCCTCCAGCCGCCAGGATAGCCGCTCCCAGTCTCCT
>NW_019396974.1:112394-120077 GCF_000591075.1 Eurytemora carolleeae | reverse complement strand
TTTTTTCAACTATTTATTCGACCAGTTTGATGTTATTTTTTCAACTATTTATTCGACCAGTTTGATGTTATTTTTTCAACTATTTATTCGACCAGGTTGATGTTATTTTTTCTCAGACTATTCGCCATTATCTTTTACTATTTTTTCATTAATTGTAAAAACCTAAAATTTTTTCAATTTTGTTGAAGAGTTAAAAAAATTAATTTAACCAATATTTTTTAGAAATGAAGAAGAAGCACTGAAGCAATATCTAATCCAGGTTAAGTTTTAAATCTATTTGTAATGAAAATTAAAGAATTAGTTAAATTTTTTAATAATACCGGAACTTTGGTTGAAACTCTGTATTTTAAAGAATTTGTTATTTTACTTAATCTTCTTTGCGCTCAGCTACAATTTAAAAAGTAATTTGTTTCAATCTGCTTTCTTTAGATTATATCAGTCTCATTAATCAATTTTTGAATATTTAAAATGACACTTTTAAGATTGAGCAAGAAGAAACAACTTTTCCATTGATTTATTAACAATTATCCGACACATTTGAGTTAGATCACTGAACTACATATTTGAGTTCGGTCACTAAACTACCTATTTGAGTTAGGTGGCTAAACTACCTATTTGAGTTAGGTCTCTGAACTACCTATTTGAGTTAGGTCACTGAACTACCTATTTGAGTTAGGTCACTGAACTACCTATTTGAGTTAGGCCACTGAACTACCTATTTGAGTTAGGCCACTGAACTACCTATTTGAGTTAGGTCACTGAACTACCTATTTGAGTTAGGTCACTAAACTACCTATTTGAGTTAGATCAGTGAACTACCTATTTGAGTTAGGTCACTGAACTACATATTTGAGTTAGATCACTGAACTACCTATTTGAGTTAGGTCACTGAACTACCTATTTGAATTAGTTAACTGAACTTCCTACCACCGATTAAACTATATATTTGTTTCTTAAAGCAATTCATTCATCCCAATCAAAAAATTTTAGATTATGGACAATTCTGAATCAAAGATAAGCATGGTTTATTTGAAAATGATCTCTATAAACGTCTAACTCAAATTTATTTAGTCTGTTCCCTGAAGTTTTTTTTCCCAATAATTATGTAGCATGCGATAAAAGGGGGGGGGNAACCAATCAATCAATTAATAAATCAACTGATCATCCAATTAACCAATCAATCAATTAACCAATCTATCAAGTAAACAATCAATAAAACAGCCAATCAATAAATCAATCAAATACTCAATTAATTATTTAATAAATCACCCAAATAATGAATCATCCATTAAATCACTCAATAACTCAATCAACTATTCAATCACTCAAGCCATCACTCACTCAATCAACTAGTCAATCAATCCACATGATTTGTTTAGCTGAGACATGAGACTGGAGCAAGACTGGTAGAGAGAGTTTGGTCTCCAGGTCTTACACAGGTAGGGATGGGCATCATATTGAGGAAGTAGGGATGGGAATCATATTGAGCAGGTAGTGATGGGTATAATATTGAGCAGGTAGGGATGGGCATCATACTGAGGAGGTAGGGATGGGCATCATATTGAGCAGGTAGGGATGGGCATCATATTGAGCAGGTAGGGATGGGCATCATATTGAGGAGGTAGGGATGGGCATCATATTGAGCAGGTAGAGATGGGCATTATATTGAGCAGGTAGGGATGGGCATCATATTGAGGAGGTAGGGATGGGCATCATATTGAGCAGGTAGAGATGGGCATTATATTGAGCAGGTAGGAATGGGCATCATATTGAGCAGGTAGGGATGGGCATCATATTTAGCAGGTAGGGATGGGCATTATATTGATCAGGTAGGGATGGGCATCATATTGAGGAGGTAGGGATGGGCATCATATTGAGCAGGTAGGGATGGGCATCATATTGAGCAGGTAGTGATGGGCATAATATTGAGCAGGTAGGGATGGGCATCATATTGAGGAGGTAGAAATGGGCATCATATTGAGCAGGTAGGGATGGGCATCATATTGAGCAGGTAGGGATGGGCATCATATTGAGCAGGTAGGGATGGGCATCATATTGAGCAGGTAGGGATGGGCATTATATTGAGCAGGAAGGGATGGGCATCATATTGAGCAGGTAGAAATGGGCATCATTGAGCAGGTAGGAATGGGCATCATTGAGCAGGTAGGGATGGATATCATATTGAGGAGGTAGGGATGGATATCATATTGAGGAGGTAAGGATGGGCATCATATTCAGCTGGTAGGGATGGGAATCATATTCAGCAGGTAGGGATGGGCTTTATATTGAGCAGGTACGGATGGCATCATATTGAGCAGGTAGGAATAGGCCTCATATTGAGCAGGTAGGGATGGGCATCATATTGAGCAGGTAGGGATGGGCATAATATTGAGCAGGTATGGATGGGCATCATATTGAGCAGATAGGAATGGGCATTATATTGAGCAGGTAGGAATTGGCATTATATTGAGGAGGTAGGGATGGGCATCATATTCAACAGGTAGGGATGGGCATCATATTCAACAGGTAGGGATGGGCATTTTATTGAGTAGGTAGGGATGGGTATCATATTGAGTATGTAGGAATGGGCATCATATTGAGGAGGTAGGGATGGGCATCATATTAAGCAGGTTGGAATGGGCATCATATTAAGCAGGTAGGTATGGGCATCATATTGAGCAGGTTGGAATTGGCATCATATTGAGCAGGTAGGGATGGGCATCATTTGAGTTCCGTTTTTTAAATGTTAAACTTTTTTATTTCTAAGAGGCTTTACAAAAATCTGAAATGTTCAAACTAATAAAAATTGGAAGATCTATAAGTTTGATTTTATAAATATGCAAAATTCTGACTGAAGATATTTTAGAAGATTGGTAACATCTTTTTGATCAGTCGTTTTGGTTGGTAAAAAATATTTGGTTAATGTCTGAAGCTTTTTTATTAAATTACATCAATCAATGTGTTTAAAGAAAATTCATAGATCGTAAATTGGGTAATGCTTTGTTTGAATAAAGCCAAAAACCTTGACTGTTTAAAATGTACCTAAAAAACAATACCCATCCCATCCCAATACCAATAGGTAGAATATAGTCCATGGTTAGATAGATAGATAGATCTCACCAATCATGCAGCATGTAATTTGTAAAAGATGTTTTTTTATTAAAATCTTCAAGATTCAACTATAATAATTTATTCTGGGATGAATTTCACATTTTCACGTGTTTTAATTTTTATCAAAAGAAGGTCCCAATTTGAAAACTTTTAATACTGCCAATCATCATCCATCCTTCATCCTTCAGTTATCAGTTTGTTCGTAGACGAGGTTTAAATACGGAAAGGGGGTCTGAACAAGGGTGGTTTGAAAGGTTTGGTTTGGAAAAATGAACAATTTAACTGGAGGTTGAGAAAAAAGGAGTTATCGAAAAGTATTGTTTCAAGGTATTGTTTATTTCAGCTGTTTAAAGGTATTGTTTATTTCAGCTGTTTCAAGGTATTGTTTATTTCAGCTGTTTCAAGGTATTGTTTATTTCAGCTGTTTAAAGGGCGTTTGAAAATGACTTTTCAAGGCAGGGTTTATGAAAAGGGGATAATTGATAAGGGATACGAAAAGGATGTTTTAGAAAAGGGGTATCAAAAAGGGGTGTTACTGAAATGAGAAAAAAACATAAGAACGTACCACAGAGCTATTAAAACAATATGATATTTTAAAAACAACTCTTTTAGTCACTTTTGGGGACTGCAATTAACGTAATTTTGAAGTGAGTTCCAATGGAAGGGTTCCAAGAGTAAAACTCTAGCAATAACCACTTTGCCGCATATTTCCGCAAGTCACTTTTACAAAGAAACTAATATTCATTATGATAAGTTTTTAGACAGAACAACAATAATATCTTTGTCATTAATGGTCAAACAAAGCTTTAAAGCTTACTGCTGTCCCCCAGGACTAACCTCGAGTGAACAGCATTCGGTTTCTTCTGTTTGAAATCAAACATGTTTTGGTCTTTTATTCAACAGTCTTTTAACTTACGGATTTATTTATCAAAACTTTTTCATCTAAAATATACATGCCGACAAAAAACAATTTCAAAATATGTTTTATGGGTCAAATTGTAATCGAAAGTCACAGCTTTCTGGAATATTGATAGAACCGTTAAATCCTCGTGCTGTGAAACGGACTAGTAAAAGGCTTGAGGAGGTTAACTTAAAATTACGTCAATAACAGTCCGTTTCACGATGATTTTTAAAATGTTTGTGTGTTTAGGATGGTAAACCAAGCAAATGGTGGATTTCTTTTGCGAAGAGAAAGTTCCTAAACGTTTCACTTTCGCAGACTTTTTAATAGTAACTTATTTATAAGCATTTGTAGAATTTTTCAAAAAATATTTTTTTTCTTCTTGAAGAAAACGATTAATTCCAGGAGTAGATTAATCTATTGTTCCTGTCACTGACCAAATATATTTTGCAGAGACAACAAATTCTGTAAATAAAGTGAACAGAATAAATAAAATGCACAAAATGTAAATAAAGTTTTCTATCTCATGTACTTCAAATTTTAAGAATTATATAAACATTATTAAAGAAATTAAACCATTTTTTGTAAAAAGATGTTTTAAAGAACTGTTTTTAACTAAAAATTTTAAAATCTAGTTTGAATCAATTTACACCCTACTTTAAACCTGTAGTACGACCATTTAAGGTTCATATTAAATACTATTTTTAACCCTATTTGGCCTGACGTCTGGTTTACTGACTGGTTTGTTGACTCTATTTTATATTGTGTTAGAAATCTATAACATTTGATAGGTATTTGGAAAACCCTTTGGCTTTACTTTAATAATCTGCAAAAAGAATGGCGAAATATCAAAAATCAAAATATTAAAAGCAAAATCTAGTTATTCAGCAAAAAATGTGCAAAAAACAATGCGCAACATGCAACAAATCATACATTTTTGAAAAGCCCTTGACCCAGCAAATTCAAATGTTCAAGAACGTTTGAAAAATATTAAAACCTATACATGTATTCAAGAAAAACTGAAAATGTGAAAATTCTTTTTAAGGCCTCTGTGCAAAAATAGGTGCAAAATTTCTTTGCAAAAATTGTGCTATATGCTTTCCAAAGAGCGTTCATTGATGAAATCCAATGGTGGGTAGTAGGTCTAAATATAGATTTATTCTGATAGGGAAAATAAGGCATTTAGGCAGTATGCCTGGGACTCAAGCAGAAAGCATTAATGCCCAACTTTTATCTTTAAGTGAGGGGAATGTGTTAGTTAGAAAAGCGATAAAATTTGAGCTTCCTAACTCAATTACTTTTTGAGTTATCACAAAAAAACTATAGGTCACATTAAACCCCCCCCCCCCAGGCCAAATAGGGTTAAAAAATTCACAAATTCTTTTGTTACTGATATTGAACCAAAATTTAGCAAAAATTGAACAAAAATTGAACAAGAATAATGTTAAAACTAAACCAAAATTCAATAATGATTTTTATTTTTGATTATTTTATAAGACATAGTTTACTGTTAGTTTGCAATAATCTTTTTTAAACTATGATTAAATTCAGAAAATAGATGTATACTGAAATGAGCTTTTCCAGCGTTTTAATAAGTAAATTTCAATCATGCAAACGTTCACAATTAACGATACTATAATGTGTTGCCTTAACCATAAGTTTTCGACCACTTAGCTCTAAAAATTGTTAAACAGATTAGAATATTGAATTATTATCTAAATCATAAATTAACGAAAAAAAATTCATGATAACGACGTAGAAAAAATGAATAACGAAAAAAAAGGAATATTTAAAAAAAAACCTCCCAGAAATCGTTTATTAGTTTTAGTTCGTCGAATCGTTGACAAAGGTAGGTCGGTAGTTTATTTTTTAACGATCGTTGAAGACCATTAATGAACGTAGACGACAGTAAAAATGCCGCTGGAAATTTGTCTTATTCGTCTTCTGAAATTTAAAAAATAGTTTTGAATACAAAGACCATATTTCGTTTCGTTTTTCGTTTTCACAACGAATAAATTTTACAAGAAGGGGATATTATTCATTTGGCGTACCGTCCCAGTTTGCCTTACACAGTCTGTAATTGTACTGTACAGCTTGCTCTAGCTGGATAAAATTTTGCCCCGTACATGAAATTAATCGGAGCTTACAGAAACAAGTTAACATTTATCGTTCATTATGAAACAAATCAAAACTATCGCTTTTCACGGTTTTTAAAAACAATTAACACCTAAATATGCTGCAGGGGACATTTCTTCAACCATTTTAAGATTTAAGTTGTCTTGTCACTGACATGAAACACTTAGATAAGAAGAGAAAATTTGCAAATATTCAGCAAATAGATACAAAATGCTATGAAAAGTTGCTTACATGTTCAAGTCTGGATATACTTTTTGTAGCCCTAGACTTATAGAATTTAGACACATAACAAGCTTTCTTTAGCTTAGTTTTTAAGAAGAAATAAACCAAATTCTCAAAGATTTTTGCACATGAGCATGTAACCTTTCACCTAGTTATTTGTAAGATTGTAAACAAAGGAATTAAGTTTATTGCCAAAAACCTTAAATTTTCTAAGTTCTACATCTGTGCAACCTGATCCTCTTATAAGTTCCTTGGTTGCTATAGTTCTGTAGATCCTATGGGCTCTCTGTGGTTCCTAGTTATACAGAATCTATTAGTTTTCTGGTTCCTTGTTTTCAGATCCTATAAGTTCTCTGGTTCCTAGTTCTTCAGATCTTATTAGTTCTCTGGTTCCTAGTTCTTCAAATTTTATTAGTTCTCCGGTTCCTATTTCATCAGATCCTACTTGTTCGCTGGTTCCTAGTTCTTCAGATCTTATTAGTTCTCTGGTTCCTAGTTCTTCAGATCTAATTAGTTCTCTGGTTCCTAGTTCTTCAGATCCTATAAGTTCTCTGGTTCCTAGTTCTTCAAATTTTATTAGTTCTCTGATTCCTAATTCATCATATCCTTTTAGTTCACTGGTTCCTAGTTCTTCAGATCCTATAAATTCTCTGGTTCCTAGTTCTTCAGATCCTATTAGTTCTCTGGTTCCTAGTTATTCATATCCTATAAATTCTATGGTTCTTAGTTCTTCAGATCCTATAAGTTCTCTGGTTCCTAGTTCTTCAGATCCTAGAAGTTCTCTGGTTCCTAGTTCTTCAGATCCTATTAGAACTCTGGTTCCTAGTTCTTCAGATCCTATAAGGTCTCTGGTTCCTAGTTCTTCAAATCCTATAAGGTCTCTGGTTCCTAGTTCTTCAAATCCTATTAGTTCTCTGGTTCCTAGTTCTTCAAATCCTATAAGTTCTCTGGTTCCTAGTTCTTCAGATCCTATAAGTTCTCTGGTTCCTAGTTCTTCAGATCCTATAAGTTCTCTGGTTCCTAGTTCTTCAGATCCTATTAGTTCTCTGGTTCCTAGTGCTTCAGATCCTATTAGTTCTCTGGTTCCTAGTGCTTCAAATCCTATTAGTTCTCTGGTTCCTAGTTCTTCAAATCCTCTAAGTTCTCTGGTTCCTAGTTCCTCAAATCCTCTAAGTTCTCTGGTTTTCTGCTAATGAGTTTCTCTAACAATACCCCTCTAGTGAAACCGTGGTCTGATTGTATACACATGACCCTGATCTTGAAGTTTACAGGGCACGGATTGGGAAATTAGAAAAATAACCTTTCCCCCATTT
>NW_019396974.1:100631-112244 GCF_000591075.1 Eurytemora carolleeae | reverse complement strand
AGGGGGGGGGTCAAATTGACCCCCCCCCCAGCGTATCCTGGTTTTCAAGTACCCCAGCAGGGATAGGGTTAACGATCTTGCACTTATAGCTGTACACCCTATAAGGCTGTCTGAGCTCTCTACTTAAAAAAATCATTGAAATGTTTGTGCAAGCAAATCCCAGAAAATTGTAGCTTAAAAGATTTGGTTAAAATGTAGATTGAGTAAATTCTATCTAAAAATTTCAGAAGAAATTTCGTTTATTCGTAAAAATATAATTTTTAATGATGCTGTGATTATTGATTTAGTTAGCTGTGATGGAGTTAAGTGATAAATTTATAAAGTCAAAAAGTTAGTTTTTCAAGCAAAGGAATAATTTTTAGACTCTAAGGTTAGTAACACCCAAAAAAGTAGTCTTTTTGGTGTATTTTTATGGTGAACAAAATAAGTCCAGGTGGGAGAGGGGGGGCAAAAAAATTTAAAAAAGGTATTAATATTTTGTGCCCCCCCCCCCTAAGCAAAAGCCCTCGTACGCCCCTGTTTGTAAATAATTTTCTTTTTAGAAATTCTTAACTTTTACTGATGTGTTCTAAAAAGCCTTGAATTTTCAATTCTTTGCTGTTGAAAAAAGTTGTTTCTCACGGAACTTTAAAGAGATTTTGAATCCATGCAAGATTTCAAGTAATCAAATAGAAATAAATTTTATTTTATTTAAAAGAACAGAGGTCCATGTTAGAATTTCTTGACTTTACATTTTATTTAAAGGGAGTGTTCGCGAAAATTGAAAGGAGGTATAGGCTTAATGCGATAAAAAGCGCTTATGATCGCTACAAATCTTACTTCTATCTGTTGCGTCTGTAAGGAGAAAGTTGTTAAAGACGTCTCATACCGAATAACTTAGCGCCCATACAAATTCAGAAAATTGCAACTTACGACTTGGACCGTAAAAAATCCATTTAATTTCAAACAAATCATTCAGATATTACAACCTATAGTCATCGATTATCTTTCGCCACTTTTGTATATAGTTTATATTTTATAATATTTTATTTTTTTAGAAAACGTTTTAACTGATTTCGAAAAATGTGAGTGGTGCGCGGCATTCATAGATAGTTGCGCAAGCCGCCAGAGAAATAATCAAATTCAAAACAAATTAATTAAAAAATATTATAAAATATAAACTATATGCAAATTAGGCGAAAGATAATCGATTTAAATGTATTGCTCGATAACAATTTGTGAAAGGGGGGGCGCTAAATTTCCCCCCCCCTCCCCCGACCTTTTTGGGTTAGAATAAAGATGGGGTATGCTAAAATAAGAATTGCAGGGAAGAAGTAAGACCCACAAAGCTGTGGAAGAAGAAGACGACATTTCACCATATTTATGATTCTAAGGCAAATATATGTTACAAGTGGGTTAGTAGCTTAAAAGTAAACTTTTTAAGTAAATTGATGAAAACTGCAGAATTAATGTGTTTCAAAATGTAAGTCTTTTCATTCAACAGTTTTAATGGTCTCACTTTATATCATTAATAACATTATTTCTTCTTATATAATATATATGATTGGAATGGGTCACTGAACCCCCTCAGACTAAGTTTGTAAAATGTATAATTAGCCATCTGCAATTGCAATTGTGCATTTCTGTCCATGCAATGCAATTATTGCCTCATGAAGTTGTAAAATGACATGCGTAAAGATTTTCTTAAATGATGCCGAGGTGCGTATCCCGGTAAACCTGAAGAAAATTAGGAAATTTGAGCGCGATACAGGACCTGACCTCACCTCAGAGCACGGAGTATATAGATATGGAGAGAGATTGGTGCTGGTCCGCCTTATGACTAGATACAGGATCTGACCTCCCGTCAGAGGACGGAGTATATAGATATGGAGAGAGATTGGTGCTGGTCCGCCTTATCACTAGATACAGGACCTGACCTCACCTCAGAGCACGGAGTATATAGATATGGAGAGAGATTGGTGCTGGTCCGCCTTATGAATAGATACAGGACCTAATCTCACGCCTGAGAACGGAGTATATAGACATAGAGAGATATTTGGGCCAGATTTCATGCTATTTTACATTGAGAACCAGAAAACTATGGAACAGGAAGACGACTTTAAGACTAAAGTTATGATTTTAAAAAGTCCAAAGGACATGTGGTACAGCAATTGTGCAGTGTAAACAGACCAATATCAACAAATTAGTGATTTAATAAGTTATAAGTTAAACTATTTGCGTTTTAAAAACATGAAACACACTTTCTTATTAATTCATTGTCGTCTTCTTATTCCACAGATTGTATGTGTTGCAAGAATTAGAAAAACATAGAGAGAGATACCAGCCAGTCTGCTAAATCACATGATTCAATGGAATACAGAACCTAACTTGACGCCAGAGCACGGAGTAGATATATATGGAGAAAGATTGATGCTGACCCATCTAATGACTTGATGCAGTCCTTGACTTCACTCCAGCACACAGAGTATATAGATTAAGGGAGACATTTGCGCTGGTCCGACTTATCATGTGTGTCTATGGGATAAAGGGATTCAATATGATACAGAACTGACCTCACTCAAGAGCACGGAGTAAATAGACATGGAGAAGGATTGGCGCTGGTCTGACGTATAACAACATGGAGGAGATTAGTGCTGGTCCCTTTATCGCGTAAACACGGACCTGACATGGAGTCATATTGTCTACTGTGGCAGGACTTCAATTACGCAAGTACACCGGACCATTTGATGAAGAGAGAAATTTCAGTCCTCTAGCCTTATCATGTGATCTGCAAAAAAGTTCCTCATTACGAAAAGATCACATTCAAAAGTGGTATTTTAATATAAAATATGATTGAATACCTTATTGACACTTTCCAATAAAAATATTCTTTAAGTTTGAAGAAAATTTTCTTTTTTTATTATTTGCTTCACTTTAGTTATTAGTAATTTGTCATTTTTCAAAGTGAATAAAAATGTGTTACGTATGCAAACCCTAAAAACACTTTATGGAGAAACTGAAAAAACTGCAAGAGAAATTTATTAATTTCAATAATAAAAAAATTAACAAATATGTTGAACTAGTATAATTTCTGTAAAGCATTAAGTATACCAGTTGGGTTGAGCAAGATTCCATGAACGAAGAGCAAGTTTAGGAAAATTAACAAAATGAACCAATTCTTTTTTCAATTGTTGAAAAACAGAAAATATATTTATGAAGAAAAAAGAACGGAAAATTAGAGCTAACAGATGTTTTCCAAAATAATGGTGACTTTGGTTTAATTTTTATTATTTAAATTCCAAATCCATGAAACTTACAGTAAATTGATTAAACACAAAGATATATTTTTAAAGATTTTTACATGTATTGATGTAATTGTAATTTTCGCTGCCTTTTTTGCATGAAATAGTTGCACAGTTAACGATTTCTAAAATACCATGTGTAAACGTCGTTATTAAAATCGAGATTGTTACCGAATTTTAATTTTTAAAAAACACATTTTTATCTAATCCCTGCGATGTAGATGCGCTCCCATATGGTATTATTACGTGATAAAACACCTCATTTCCCCTCCCTTTGTATCTACTCGCTTTGTTGAAGATACACTTACATATCATGTGATGAAAACAGACTGGTTTAATTCCTTTCCGTTTGTATCTACTCCCATGGTGTTGAATATAATCTTCCATATCTTGTGACGAAAACAGACCGATTCAATTCCTCTCCGTTTGTATCTACTCCCTGTGTTGAAGATACTCTTTCATATCAGGTGATGAAAACAGACCGGTTCAATTCCTCTCCGTTTGTATCTGCTTTCTGTGTTGAAGATACACTTACATATCATGTGATGAAAACAGACCGATTCAATTCCTCTCTGTTTGTATCTACTCCCTGTGTTGAAGATTCTCTTCCATATCATGTGATGAAAACAGTCCGGTTCAATTCCTCTCCGTTTGTATCTACTTTCTGTGTTGAAGATACTCTTCCATATTATGTGATGAAAACAGACCGATTCAATTCTTCTCCGTTTGTATCTACTCCCTGTGTTGAAGATTCTCTTCCATATCATGTGATGAAAACAGTCCGGTTCAATTCCTCTCTTGTATCTACTTTCTGTGTTGAAGATACACTTACATATCTTGTGATGAAAACAGACCGATTCAATTCTTCTCCGTTTGTATCTACTCCCTGTGTTTAAGATACTCTTCCATATCATGTGATGAAAACAGACCGGTTCAATTCCTCTCCGTTTGTATCTACTTTCTGTGTTGAAGATACTCTTCCTTGTGATGAAAACAGACCGATTCAATTCTTCTCCGTTTGTATCTACTCCCTGTGTTTAAGATACTCTTCCATATCATGTGATGAAAACAGACCGGTTCAATTCCTCTCCGTTTGTATCTACTCCCTGTGTTAAAGATATGCTCCCGTATCCCCGGCTTGAAACATCTGACGCGTAAACTCCAGCCATACTTTAATGACATTGACATTGGAGGTAAGGGATAAATAGTGGGGGGTTCAGAACATAGTCAGTAGTTCTATACGCACAGTCCAAAGGCAAGGTGTTGACGCTTTTAATGCGTCCGTTAACGAAATTCGTTCTAAATAATTTTTATGAATATAATATAAGAGAAAAAGTGTAAAATCTAAAAAAAAATCAATGTTATGTTTAAAACTTTACAAATATTATTCAATTTATTGTTTTAGTAGACCTATGCCACTTTTTAAAAAAACCGAAAAGTTGAAAATCTATAATTACTACGTATTCAAAATATAAAGTTGAAAATATATTTGTATACCCTTATAAAAGCGTCAACGATTGATATAGATGAAATCTTTAATTGCTCTTTCTTGCGTAGGCTTAGCCTCTCTAATTGCACAGGTAACGTTATTTTACTAAATAATTTTTAAATAAGTTAGAATACAGATCATTTTGTATTTTGTAACGTTTTTGATTATTTGTAAATAATGAAGATTTTTTTATTCAGACGAACTCCAATATAAAAAAATCAATCTGAGAAAAACTAATAATAGTTAGTAGGGACTGTATTTATACTCTTTTAAGTTATAGGTTAGGATTAATTAAAAAATAAACAAAATCATAATAAAATATTATCAATTCCCAGGTATCAGCAGCTCCCCTGATTCCTGCTTTTTTAAACCCAGAATCTGGAGAAGTTCTTGTTCGAGTCCCCAGACAGTTAGGAGATAGACCACAACAGGCATTCGTAAGTTTTTTTACTTGTTTCTAAAAGTGTTCTTTGTTGAGAACGATCCATCCAGTTCTGTTCCTTTCTTTGTGTTCTTAGTCAAGAACAATTCCATGCCCCGTCAAAGTCAAAGTTTGAAATATCAATCGCTCACCAGGTTGCAAAGATAAAAAGAACGGATATGAGTTTTTAGCGTGAATTTTTTGTCTTTTATTTTTAGATTTTTTTTATACTTGCAGTTTAAACTAAATTATCTAACCCCTATATCTGTGCACTGTGCATCCTTATGGCACAATCCTTTGATGATTCAAATTTGACTATGTCTACAGGGATCACCAAGTTTTTTAATTTGAACTAGGTCGATGAACTACCTACTGCCGGCTCAAATTTAAACCACCGATTCAAAGTTAAAGATTAAGAATTTGAATTGCCGATTCAAATTCTTAATCTGTGGAAGGCAGCTCAAATTAATTAAATTCCGCCACATGATGCAAAATATAATGCGAGATCTTTTAATGTCTTGAAAACAAATAATGATTTCAGAGACCCCTTCGAAGAGAAGATAACGAAGATATCTCCTTTGCTGATCAGGAAACTGCCGCTGATTCCTCTTATGCTGCTCCTGCAGCTCCTGTAAGTCCAGCTTATCATTCAGAACATTGTTACTTTTCTTAAAATCGGTTATTTTTAAACAAAAATACTTGTTTAAGTCTATATTTTTATATTTTCTATTTAGCTCGGCCGTGTCAAGATCCAAGTATACAGAGGACCCTCACAGGTATTTCAATCTATTTTTTTCTTTCATGAATATATATTTAGATTAAGTTGAATTTTCCAGTAAAATACAAGGTTATTCAATAATACTAAAATATTAAGAAAAAATGTAATTTTTATAAAGCTGTAATTTGAGGTTATGCATTTATTTATTTTGAATCGATTTATATAAGTTCCATTCCTATAAAAGTTTATGTTTGGATCTTATCCTACCTTTTTTTATGTGTTAATATTTAGGGATCAGGATATGATACCTTTGCCCCTTGGGGGTACTACAACACACAGCCCCTTGATCTCGACAAATATCACTAATCCTGAACAGTCCTCCTAGTTTGACCAAACATCAAAACTATTTTTTTTCACGTAGCAGTTTAGGTAATTAAACTGTGATTGTATTTCTGTAGTAAATATAAATAGAAATAAATAAGATAAACTTTTTTAATGCTGGAATATTTTAAATTGTTTTAAATGACCCTGAGTCAAAAAAAATCTTTTGTGTGAAGAATCGTCAATCTTGAAGTTTGATCTCGTTATCTAATGTGGGCACTTTTAAATGAATTGAGTCTTTGCAACAAACTCTAATTTTCTAGTCCTAATTTTCTAGTCCCAACCAAATGTCGTAGACCTTAGATATTTCAAACTAAGAATTCTGTTAGCTTAACTATCTATGTTTGAAATATCAAATGTAAACAACATCAGGTCGCTAAGATATTGGAATTCGAAAATTTAAGTTTGTGGGAAAAACTCAATTCCTTTGAGATTAAATGCTTGATTCCTAAATGAAAGTTATTAAGATGATTGCCGCGTGCCACGAGATATTATCCTGTATAATATTAAGATCCTGAGGTTCAGAAGACAAAAATTTTGACGAAATAACCATGAGTCTTTGCCAGAAATGTTGATTTTCTAATTTCTATATCTTTGCAACCACATTTCGTAGACCTTCAATATTTTAAATTGTGAATTCTGTTAGATCAAATAACCATATTTTGAAATATCAGGTTGCAAAGATTAAGGATTTTAAAATTTGAGATTTGGCAACGACTAATTCCTTTAAGTTTGAAATCCACAAATAAAAGATTTGTTTTTCTTCTCCTTGAATATCTTCAGAATGTGATTTGTTTAATTAAAATAAGAACTGATTAGGAAATATGTCAAGAACAATATCTATTAATTAATTTATACTTGAGTTTGATTAGAAACCCACGGTTATAAAAGGTACATAAGAATAATAGTACAAAACCCACGTTATAAATGGTACATAAGAATAATAGTACAAAACCCACGTTATAAATGGTACATAAGAAAAATAGTACAAAACCCCCGTTATAAATGGTACATAAGAATAATAGTACAAAACCCACGTTATAAATGGTACATAAGAATAATAGTACAACACCCCCGTTATAAATGGTAAATAAGAATAATAGTACAAAACCCACGTTATAAATGGTAAATAAGAATAATAGTACAAAACCCACGGTTATAAATGGTAAATAAGAATAATAGTACAAAACCCACGTTATAAATGGTAAATAAGAATAATAGTACAAAACCCACGGTTATAAATGGTAAATAAGAATAATAGTACAAAACCCACGGTTATAAATGGTACATAAGAATAACAGTACAAAACCCACGGTTATAAATTGTAAATAAGAAAAATAGTACAAAACCCCCGTTATAAATGGAACATAAGAATAATAGTACAAAACCACGGTTATAAATGGTACATAAGAATAAAAGTACAAAACCCCCGTTATACATGGTGAATAAGAATAAAGTACAAAACCCACGTTATAAATGGTACATAAGAATAATAGTACAAACCCCCCGTTATAAATGGTAAATAAGAATAATTGTACAAAACCCCCGTTAAAAATGGTACAAAAAAATAATAGTGGAAAACGAAGATTGAGCATGAAAATAAAATTGAAAATTGAAAAGAGAATAGGTATAGGATTGAAATGCATGTTCATAGTCAAATTTTTCATGGTCAGCTCATAGAAAAAAAATTAGACCAATAATTTTAATAGTTTTGGTGCTAGGGAGGGTGGAAAAAAATGCCTAAAAAGGTCAAAAAAATGAAAAAAAAAATATTTTTTTTGAGATAAACAAATATCAAAGTGTGACACATGTTTCTACATGCATTTTTCAAAGGCTTTTTAAAAATATAGTTTTTAAAACTGTAGCTTAAGGAAGAAAAGTTGGTGCGCTAATAATACATGTTGCAAGCAAGTATAGGCCGTCTATCTTAATTGTCTATTTGTTGATTTCTTGGTTTAAAAAATCCGAAAATTCGATGAGAATATTTTTTTATAATTGAAAACAAAACTATCTAAAATATTGGGAATTATTGACAAATAAAATTCTGTTCAGCCAAAACTTTCCAATTTCTGTACTGGCCATTAGCCATGGATCTTTCGTAGGATTCTGTGAAGTCTTTGAAGTAATACCATTAATAAATTTAAGGGCTTGATCGTTTCAGCTGTTTTGGCGTTTTTTTTGTACAGACAAATCCACATACAAACATAACAAACCAAATATACATTTAAATATTGAATGTTGAACGCATATAAAATGTAGAATAAGGATACTTCAAAATTCCTTTTGAATATTTGCATAACTCTCAAACTATAATATACTGTATAAATTCATCTTATATCTGCAGAATGTATATAAAGGACTGCAAATACAGACAATGAATCCGTTCTTGATTTTACTCTGAATGTTTACAGGGTATCAACCCACCCTAATACTAGACAAAGGAACTGAGTTTTATGCCATCATAATTAAATTTTCTAATCCCTTTATCTTTGCAACCTGAAAGTGTAAATCTTTGATATTTTAAACTTAACTACTCTACTACTAATCTACTTAATCTCGTACAATTTATAATTTGAAATATCAAAGAATTACAACATCGGGTTGCAAAGATAACGGGATTAGGAAATCAGAGTTTGTGGCAAAATCTCAGTTCCTTTATTAGATTGACCGTAATTATGATAAAACTAAGGTTAACGTTTCTCAATGACCTATAGATTCAAATTGGACAACACACTAGTTATGATGTATATATATTAGCAATCTTGTACAAAACGTTTATTTCTTAATCTTTTACAAAAAAGTTTCTTCATAGTTTGTTCCCTTAAGACAGTTAAGTGTGATTAGAAAAAGGTGCATTTACCGAGTTTTTAGTTTAAAAACTTACATTATCATTTCGCGAACTACTCAAGGCTCAGAAAAACATAAAAAAATCATTTTTTTAAATCAAAAAATCAAAGCTTTTGTCTAGATAATCTAGATTAGCTCAAAACAATTGTGGTTAAAACATGTATTTGCTTCTAAATAGACAAGCACAATGAAGTATGTGCAGAGATGTATGTGCAAGTATAGAAATAACGATGTGCGCAATGGGCATATATGATAATATTATTATTATTAATAATAATAATAAAAATAATAATAATAATAATAATAATAATAATAATAATATGATTTATTATGATTTATATATGCTTTTCGTAATAACTTTTAAAAAATAAATATCAGGGTTCTCAAATTTTGAGGGTATTTCTAATTACTAATTACTAATTATTAAGTTGCCTGAGCAGTGCCTGAAAACCATCGCCAAACAAGTAGAATTAAAAACTTTTAAGTGCTTTTATAAAATTAAGGGTGAAAATCTACACAATTTGCCGGAATTAAATAAACTAATTTGAAATATTTAATCATAAAGATATTTTCTACGTCTTCCATGACATACATAGTTATATTTATATATATAGTAAAGTAAACCAGAACCCAGCAGCTCCAGATATGGTAAAGTTTTTGCGTTTTGACGTCACGTCTTTGCTTCCTTCAACATCAGTCCTGATGCTTTTGATACCAGCGATGATGCTTCCTGGTAGCCTTCCTGATGTTTTTGATTGCAATATATGCTAATGCTTCTGGTAGCTGTTCTGATGATTCTGATAGCATTTCTGATGCTTCTGGTAGCATTTATAGTAACGCTGGTAGCAGTCCTAGCGCTTCTGGCAGTAGTACTGGTGCTTTTGCAATAGCAGTCCAGGTGCCTCTAAGCAGTCCTGTTGCTTCTGGTAGCAGTAATGATGCCTCTGGTAGCAGTCCTGATGCCTATAGTAGCTATTTTAATTTTTCTGCCAGCAGTCCTAATGCCTCTAGCAGCAGTGATAATGCTTCTGGCAGCAGTCCTGATGTTTCTGGTAGCTGTCTGTCACATGTTAAAATTTGTCAAAAGTAAAAATATTTATTTTTGAAAATTTTTCCGACGTACTTTTTTTACTTTTTTAAAATCCTCCCTTGCACCCTAATCATTAAAGATAGGTCTATTTTTTTAATGAGCAGACCTTCTACAGTTGGACTATGAACATTTATCAACTCTCCTATCTAAACTCTAAGGGCAAAATCATAGGGGATAGAGTAAAGATAAATGAGAACATAAAGGGTGAGTAAAAAAACCGGGATTATCTTTGTGTTAGACAAAATTTTCTAAAAGTATGTTTGGATGACAATTTTGAAAAGTTAAAAAAAGCAAAGTTAACAGAATACAGTTTTGAAATGTTGAAACCTTAAGAACAAAGTTCACAGCATTTGCGTGATGCCTTGCAAGGGTCCAAGCTAGGGACTCAGGGGTTCTGGAAAGAAGAAACATGTTGTCGCCTATCACTACTTATAACTATATATGGGCATGCGTTTAAAGCCCGATTCAAATATTATTTAATGTTTTAATTTTTATTATTATTAAACCTCATTCATCCTTTATTAAGAATCTCAGAATTGTCCTGGAGATTGATTCATCAAAGGTTATGCTTTAAAGGGAGAGACCGGCTAGACATTGTAGTTAAGCTAAGAGTGTATATTTCTAATACCAATAATAATTGTATAATTGTTCAGCAAGGCCGAAACCCAATCTTTAGAATCCTCACTGATAGTCCAATCTGGAGGAATGATTTTAAGAATTGTTACAAAATTTCTACAGTAAACAATACAGTTTTTTAGGAACAGGTTGTGAAAATAAAATTAACCTTTATTATTAAAAATAATCATTCTTATTCAGTTATTGTTTTCTTTAATATATCATTATTCACAAACATTTTCCGTAGATTTACTGGAATTAGCGATGAAATTGATCTTCAAAATTATTTCAAACTAAAAAAATCTGTTTGTAGTTTTATATCAACCACCATCAGAATATTTTATATCAACCACCATCAGAATATTTTATATCAACCACCATCAGAATATTTATGTTTTAATTATCATTTTGCAAATTCAAATACAACCAAGCATAGGATATGTTAATTTTCTATAGTTTAAACACACAAAAAACTATACTCTTTAACCAGGTAAACAAGAAACTTATAAAAAAATATTATCAACAAAGAGTTAATCCACCGGAAGCATCTTATTTTATTTGATTACAAAATTCATATGTTACCTCATTTTTCTATTCATGGAACAACAATATGTCTGTAATTAAATATATTAACAAGTGCAATTCTGAATTAAAAATCTGAAAATAAGCCGGAAAACTCTTGTTTAAAAAAACACTTGATGCAGGTTATTGAACTTAAACTAAAAATTTACAGTGTGTCTTAGTAATTAAAAATACCCCCCCCCCCCCCCC
>NW_019396974.1:63824-100498 GCF_000591075.1 Eurytemora carolleeae | reverse complement strand
CCCAATTTTTCCAGGGGGGGGGGGGGCGTATATAATGGACAAAAATAGCCCAGTCAGGACAGGGATAAAACAATAGAAAAAACTAGAAAAGAGTACAGTAAACAAATAAATTTATTATTCTAGGAGATACAAACTTATTAAAAACATGACTTTTTCGAACAATAATAAAGATAACAATGTTATTGGTTTTGGCACCGAAGTCTTAAATTTCATATGAGGAGCCCATCAGAAGGCTAATAGTAATAACTTAAGAGCTCCAAAAATGTGTAATTTTTTCTTTTCCAACCATCATTTGTTTTAGGAAGATGCTAATTTTGTCTCTTTTCTTGGAAGTTCTAAAAATTAGTGTTAAAGAACAAATCATGTTATTTCAAAGGTATACACTATTACGGCTTATAAGACTGTACTTAAATTGCATACAAATTAAAAATGTGNTTTATTGAGATTAAGCAGTGAAATTATTTTTTTTTTATATAATGTGAAAATACATTTCAAACCCCAAAAGCAAATTTATTTTCATCTTTCAAAATGTCAATATGTTATTACCAAAGCAGTATAAGCTCATATAAAAAAAAATCAGTTCGTTTTGCAAATTTCTTTTTGCGACGTTTCGTAATAAAAAGAAAGAATCACGAATATTTTCAATTTCAAAAATAAACCAATTATTCTGATTTTTTTATACTGCTTTTAATTGGAGTTACTTAATCTTTAGATAATATTGCACACATTATAATATCACCATTACCAATATTTGGTTTCAGACGAACCTCGACAAAATTTATTATACAGGGTGTTCCGGCACACCCTGGAAAAAAGCTGCACTAAGTTTAAACAAAATCTAACTACAGGGTGTCCCAGTATAGACTATTTTTCCGGCACACCCTGTAAAAAAGCTGCACTAAAATTAAACAAATCTAAATTTCAAATTGTTTTTTTTTATCTATATATCTTCCATCTATCTGCCATTTATCTGCCATCTATCTGCCCGTCCAGAAGTCCTCGACAACATCAGCCATGTTTGTATCTCCGCTAGTTTGGTGAAGCAGATCCAGTTTATCCTTTATTCGTTCATCCACCTCCTCCAGCAGGCTTAGAGGACCATGGGGCTGGTCAACACCCTGGACATAGTTCACATTTAAAGGGAGCATGACTGGCTAGAAACGGTAGTTAAGCTGAGAGTTAAGATTTATTTGAGGCATATCATACTTTTTCTTGGTGCATATTTGTTAAGCAGAGCGCAAATTCAATCTTTAAAATTCTCATACATTATTTATTTGAAGGGATAATTTTGAAAATCGGTTTTACATTAATTATTCAATAACGACGACGAAAATTGTAACAAAAATTCTATATTAAACTAATTAGATGTTCTTAGCTCAACTCCATGTCTAGCTGCAGACACTTCCTTTAAAGGGAATACAAATTAAACACTGAAAAGGGATTTCCAAAGCCTTATCTGAAGCATTGCCCTTATAAGAGGTTTGTCAGATCAAGTATGAATTAGATATCATGTTTTCATTTTGAAAAACTGAATATTTTTAATTGGTTTTTGTAATTTTGAGCATCCAAAGACATTCCCTGGAGTCATGTGAGGCCCCACAAAAATATTAGGACGGTATATAAAAAGAAGGTGAATGAAAAGTTTTCATAAAGTTAATAAAGATGCATAAAATCGACACATTAAGCTTTTTGGACTTTTCATCTTTTTTACAAAACATTTTCTTAAATTTCTTTCCAGCTTACGGTTTCTTCAAACATATATCAATGTTTTCATTTTCTTTTATGAAATATAGTTTAATTTTTTTTTCGCTTAATGACAAAATTATTAAAGAGTTGAAAGAAGACAAACATATTGCTAGGCTATATAGTTCAAGTCAAGGATGTAATGCAAGGAAAAATATTTCAGAAGAGTACGCATCTTTTGTACTGCTGTGTACTGTCTTTGGACGGTAATGTAAACACAAGACGGATATTACAGCCTGACATGGGATCCATCTTTTCACATAAAAAAATCAATGCAATATTCTGGTCATAGGAAACTATTATGTGAATTATCAAAATTAAAAAAATTTAATGCATTAAACCTCCTCGGATACTAAATGAACACTTATGCATCTGTTCTTGTTTACAAATTCCGCCCAAAGAGAACTGGTTTCAATATGTACGCAGAGTATACACGACCGCAATTATCTTTCCTTGCATTACATCCTTGGTTAAAGTTATTTTTTTAAGTTGGATTTCGCAATTTACTTGTAAAGTAATTTCATTCTCTACTCATCAAATTGGTAAAGAGAAAAAGGGCATCTGTACAGTGATAACTAGAAAACTGTGGAATAGTAAGACGACATCAAAGCAATTCTGAAGGGCATTTGATGTTTTTACAAGGCAAAAAGCTTTACTAGTAAGTTATTAAACCACTTATTAAGTAAAATGGGTCTGTTTACAATGCACAATTACTGTATCTTATGTTAAATTGAGTTTAAAAGTCGACTTACTATTCCAGAGTTTTTGATTATCACTGTATGACATACAGTGGTCGACGATTATATCAACACGATGAAGACGACTTTTGATCGCTAATGCGTTGATCAATTTTCAAATTACAAGTTTACAAGAAACGATTAAAAATTTTTTCTATATAAATGTTTCAATGTTTCTGCTGTTTTAAAGATCGGAAATTGAAAAAGAATGTCGTCTTCATTGTATTGATAAATACGACTACCACTGTACTTTATCATTTAATTAGAATACTTTTAAATATAAAACTAACCTTTCCATAGACAACATTTTGACCTGTATTCGGCGAGCTATTCCCACCATTATCTAGGCCTACGATAATAAGGAAAAATTATTTAATTTTTTTTCATATATATTTGATAGATTATCATTAATTTGTCCCCCCTCCCCTCTCCTCCTATTCTTTAAATAACTTTATGAATAAAAATTTCTTGATATAAAACAAAAGTAATAAAAAGACCTTCTTCCAAACCAACATTTTCCAAAAAAACATAAAACCTTTCAGATAAAACTACACACCAGATGTTTCCAGAATATATTGGGGAGCACTGACTGATCCAACCGCATGCGGTGCTATCTAAACATTACAATCCAAAGTTAATATCTCTCCGTTGCATCTTTTGTTTGGAAAACTGAAAGCCAAGATGATCGAAAGAAAATCACATTACCAACAAAAAGTTATTATATTTTAAAATAAAAAATCCACGAATGTTTCACAAAAAACCCTCTAAGCACAGGATTTATTGTTATTTGATCATCTCAATTCCTACCATTAAATCACATTTACATATATAGCACGTGTCAGTAAGTGCAGTGAATTTTTGAGGTAGAAATTTAACTAATTCATAATACATTTTTACTATTATTTGTGTCTACTATCTAGTGGAATTTACCTGAGGAGTTTTATTGTCACTGTAAGAAAACGAACTCGCAACACTAAACAATGTATAATATGTTTTTATCAAACTAGAATTCTAAAATTAAATTTATGAATATTTTGTACAAACATATTTTATCTTTGCCCTTTTTCGTTTTTTTCTACATTTATCAAAATTTGCAACAAAAATAATAAAGTTTTATTCTATAGCTTTTGTGCTGAAAAGATTTTCATATTAACGTTTGAAAAGTAATCCTTCATGGCAAACAGTAATTTTTTTCTTGTTTATTATTGTAAAATTAAAGTTATAATATTTTTTCTTAACAAACCATCAAAACAAAAAGCCCAAGCTAAGTACAAGTGGGGTGGGGTGGGGTGTGACGTGTACAGCTATATTTTATTATCTTAAAACTATTAACTTAACATATATATAATTATTTTTTGAAGAATTTTACGCAAAATTTAAAAAGTTGTTTACCTGAGTAAAACTGGTTTTCCTGACTCCAAATCACTGGTTTTTACAAGAACATCTTGAACATTTCCCACCTTTAAGAATAAATGAATGAATTGTTGTGAAAACAAAATATTAATTCTAGGGATATTGTGCAAAATTAGATTTTGGCAAATTAGCATTTGAATTTACAAAATTCTTTTGATATTTTAAAAGAGAACCTTGATTTCTGCAGCTGGATTATATATTGTTTCAAATGAATGAAAATCCGCTGAATTATTTTCATAATCGTCTTCCTTGATGTCACTAACGTCCATCTTGCCATCTGTGGTTTTATCAAGAACTCGGTAAACACTGTTTATCGGAGCATCAACCTAAAAAAACAAACATTTTATCGTTGTCTTTGTTGATCGATTAATAAAAGCATTAAATACAGACAAAAAGTAATTTTTCCCCAGATTTCTTATCTTTTGATGCGAATCTAATCACTCTAAACTAAGCTTTCGGTGTGTCTTGCAGTAATTAGCAGTACTTTGACCAAAGGATTAAATAGTGGGGTTCAGTGGAGAGTGTTATATCTCTTAAATGCGTGGCTTGGATAAAAAAGGACAGTGTGTGACCTTTAAAAGTATTACCATTAAACTTCTTTGAACTCCTGTTTTAGGAATGTACGGTAAATCTGCAGTTTCCGATCTAAAGTGTGTCAACTGCATTGTGCTCTCCGCTGAATTTTCCGCTATCTTGTTTTCTCCTGAATTTCCCGCCAAAATTAGTTCAGTTAATGTTCCCGCATGTTCTGGAGAACTGTCGCGGGAAAATCTTAAGTTCGGCACCAAGCCATCAAGACTATAAACTGGATTTATTTCCGAGTAGTCTCCGTCCATCTCGTCGTAGTCATAATCACCAGCATAGTCTTCAGGGTAAAAACGATCATTTAATTGATCCTGATCTGATAGGTTGGGTGTATAGGGTAGAACAGAGGTTGGGATATTTACAACAATATTTCCTCTATCTCCTACTTCAGTCTCCAGGCCCTTCAAATGCATTAATTTAGAATTTTAAAAATTACTTAATGAAATTAGTATTGTTAAATATTATTTTTATTATTATCATTAGTATCATTATTATTATCAATATCAATATTTTAATCATTATCAATATTATTATAATTATTTCATTATTATTATCATTATTTTTAGGGTATTTATTTTGATTAATTACAGACCTGAAATGAGTCCATTCTATCCATAGCAGTGTCTATTAGAGCGTCTTTCTCCGGGTTATCATAGATACTAAAGGCAAGGGTTGGAGAATTATTATCTGAAGGAAGAATAGGACGGAATCCAGATTCGGAGACAAGTCCAACATCCTGGAACACTCCGATTCCTATTCCGGAGGGATCCTAAACAAATAATTTTACTCCAATACTTCAGTTTGGGTTCACTAGACGGGCTGGTACAATCGATTAAATGTGTATGCAATTCGATTGAATTCCCATGTGGTGATCACTGTTCGACGGTTATACCCGGAAGGAATATCTAAAATGAAGGGACCTTTTCAACCAAATTTAAACGTTGGCACTGTGGATATCAATATCAAATGTTGTAGATTAGCTTGAAAACTTACACAGGTTTCAACCTCAGGTCCTTTGTTGGTTTAAGTAAAGAAAATATTTACCTTATTGTTTGCTTGATTTTCTACTGCATCCAGGGATTCTTCTACGGAGTAAATATTTGAAGGAGAATAGAGCTGATCTCTAAATACAGATTTAAAATTAGCTGGGAATTCTTCCAAGGAACTGATTGCTTACCTTGAACTTTAATTTTCTGATACTTATATCTTTGCAACCTGAGATGAAAACTTTAGAATGGTGAATATCAAGATCAATGCTTGATCTTCTGGTTTTACTAAACCAGAGATTAGGTTAATACGCAATCGATATCAGAGAAAGAAGTTTAAAATTCAACCAATCAGCGTGCCATGTTAAGAAACGAAAGGAGGCCTTCACTTCCTCATTGATTTATTCTCTTCTACAGTTGAAAAAAACTCGAACACAAATTTAATTAAAAAATTAAATTTCTCGTATATTTACATTTGATCACATATTTCCAATATGGCCGACATAAACTTGAAATCAAGAACTTGAAACTTTTATGGAGTTCGATCATTGGTAAGAATTTATGATCAAGTCTCTCATTGGTCAATATAATTTACTAACTTTCCCGCATTCGTCGTATTCCACTACATAAGTATCCTAAAGAACGGTTTAAGAAGAACTGAAAAATGTGTTTATTGGATACTCAAATTAAGTAATCACTGTCCAAATTTAATGAATTTGAGCCGTGGCTTAAATCTGCCAAAAACCGGTTTCAATTGATCTTAAATCTTGAAAAATTGAATAAATTTATAAGTGGAATCAACCATATTTGAGCCGCGGTTTAAATTTAAGCCACGTCTCCAATTCTTTAAATTAGGCCTCTGGATTAAGGATATCTCATTCAAAAGTTTTCGGCTCAGAAGTCATAAACCTTTGATAATGCCCAGCCCACATGCCCTTGAAATCAAAATGACAAGGTTTGACATATTGATGGTTAACAAAATCTGAGCTGAAAACTTTAGAATGGATAAACTTTAATCCTGACTTCTTGATCCGAATATCCACTGTGGAAACTTTTCATTTTAGTCCTTAATCCACTCTTTTTCTCTCTCCTTGGATGTCCGTTAATTGTTTTCTCCAATGAGAATATTTCTGTTCTCTCATTGGTTTCCCGCTTTTCTCTGATTGGCTGCAACAGTTTCTCAGATGATTAAATATTAATTTGAATTTTATCGTTTTTCATACACTTTTAAGATAATCTTGCAAGATTATGTTAATCTGGAGATTAAGAAAAAGAGTGGATTAAGCCTTAATCCTGATATCCACCATTCAAAAGTTCCCAGCTCTGGTTGCAACTACATTACAATTATAGGTGAGTTATCGGTTTCATTCAGAACAGACTTAATTAAAATTTAGGCTGTATTTACATTTTTTTATGAAATACTTTACCATTACCTTTCATAGATATTCCCGTTATACTGGGAGAAGGGGTTGGAGTCAAACTTATTCTTTAATCCAGGTCTAAAAATATTCTTCTTCTTGTCTTTCAAGATTTCAGCTTTAAAATATAAGTTAACATTGTTTAATATTATTGATACCATAGATTACCAACAATACAGATGGAATGCTCTCTCTCTCTGTCTTATAATTTAACGCGGCATATTCATGTAAATCCTTTGGGCCTCTGCCTCAGGGTTATCGTGAACGAAAAAACCCTAAATCTTTAAAAGACGACATATAGTGTTCTATCTGTATTTTTATTAATCTATGATTAATACCTTTTCCCATTGTTAAAACGCCTATTTCCCTTCCTACGCCTCTCTGGTCGTCCGCCCCCTTGGCTTAGCATATCTCCGCTGCTTCTATACAAAGATCCGC
Organism: Eurytemora carolleeae; assembly: GCF_000591075.1. Classification (NCBI taxonomy): domain Eukaryota; kingdom Metazoa; phylum Arthropoda; class Copepoda; order Calanoida; family Temoridae; genus Eurytemora; species Eurytemora carolleeae. The sequence goes on along the minus strand of NW_019396974.1, from coordinate 93,178 downwards.
CTCCTCTGTAGAGGTCTCCGCCATTTGGTCGATCTGCTCCCATTATACTAAAATAAAAAAATAATTAAAATAAAAAATAGCATAACACAAATCTACACAAAGTAACTGAAATCAACACAAAATAACAACAATTGACAAAAATTAACACAACTTAACACAACTTAATTAAATACAGCTCAACAAAATACAACACACATCAACACATATTAACGCAAAATAACTGAAATCAATACAAATTAACACAAATTAAGAAAACTAAACACAAATTAACACAAATTAAATTAAATCAACACAAAATTTAACACAAAATAGCAAAGATTTATACAACTTAACTGAACTTATCTTAAAACAACACAAATTAACACAAATTAACACAATTTAACTCAAATCAACACAAATTTGTGCAAAAATTTTAGAAAAATCATACATATAATAATCAAGTATTCAAACTTAATCAAAACAACAAAATATATGGGTTTTTTTCTTGAGACTCAATTTCAAAATATTCACTGAATTTAATAATATTTATCTTTTTGTTCAAAAGTCCTAATTTGAAATTATATATTTGCCAACCTTACCTTCCCTAACCTTGTCCATTAATCCACCCCACCTCACACAACCGGCCTTTGTAGAACAAAGGAATTGAGTCTTTGCTGCAAACTCTGATTTTGATATTCCTACATCTTTGCAACCCAATGTTGTAAACCTTTGATATTTCAAACTATGAATTCTGCCAGATCAAATAATCTAAGTTTGCAATATTAAATGAGGTTACAAAGCTTTAGGGATTAGAAAATTTTAGCTAATGGCGAATTTACCCCCCCCCCCTTTTCTTCCTCCAAAATGACAAATGACCAAAACTATTGAAACATTGAAATCTAGAATCATAGATTAATTAATAAAACAACTAGAACAATCTGATAATTAAACAAACAAAAACAATAGTAAACAAAATATATTTAAAGTGATGAACAGGAGAACTTGATCCGTTAGGAAACCTAAACAAAATATATTTAAAGAAAGATACAGGATTACCCACAAGTAATGAGACTTCAGAGACGACTGTACAGAATTTATGCTGTCTGTTTACATAAATTATTAAGTCCCTGCAACTGTAATCCTTTTTCTTCTTATAAAAACAGAAGACTTGTTCCACCCTTGGGATCGTAATAATTTGAAAGTTTCAGGACGGACTCTCATCTCTTGTGGGTTACCCTATAATTAATTACCTGTGTAAGGAATGTTTAGATGTCGTCTTTTTAAAGGCTGGAAAGTTGCTGGGTGGTGGTAAAGGTGCAGGATAGTTTAAACTGGGAAGATTTGACTGTGCAGGATTTCTATATCCCATCAATCCATCATTCATGGGTCTCGAGGGGTAGCTATGAGAAGCACCATCATTTATCCTGGTCCTTAGAGGAGCTGGGGTTAAAGAGTATATAGGACTGTTTTGCTCAACTTCAAACCTTCGCAAAGAATTAGATTTGGTTCCAATATTTTCTTCAACCCTTTTCCTTTTAAACATGTCTCTGATAGGATTGAATAAAGCCTGAAAGGGATTTTTTTGAGGAGATTCTGGCTTTTTTTCATAAAGTCCTTTCTTATATTTATCCTGATTAGCCAGGCTGAACTGAGAAAACGTCTCAGGGGGCGGCAGTAAACTCGGCAAATTCGTTTCAACTTCTTCAACAATAGGAGGATATTTTGCAACAGGTCGCTGGGTATAAAACTCGTATGGAGGAGGGTCTGGTGTTCTAATGGAGGGCTGAGTAGTTCTGGAGTAGGTTTCATCCCTCTCCCTGTATCCATCCCTCCGGGGCGTATTCTCATACCTTTACATATTAATATATTATAAAGAAAGCACATTAAAATAAACTGAAGTGCTCGTATCATTGAAATATTTAATTTTAATCATTTATTGTAGAGCTATTGAGAAGAACAAAGTGTTTTGAATCACTAATCTGTAACCTTAATCAGAACTAGAGAAGCTATAAGGTCACAAAGTCGTACTAGTAATTTGAAATATTTTACCTTCTTCTACTGTTTAGTTTATCGGGAAAAAATTAAAATAGAAAAACATGCCAAAAGTCAAGATTTTCAAGGGCTTCTCTTATAAAATAGCGAGACACCTTACTTTAATAGTTGAAATGATAAGGAAGTTTTAAAAGGAATTGAGTCTTTGCCACAAACTCTAATTTTCTAATCCCTATTCTTTGCGACCCAATGCATTTTGTTAGATCAAAAAATCTAAGTTTAAAATAGCTGTAGCTCAAATAATAAAGTTAGCTTTTCGATGAGAGGACCAGAGGTCAGAGCTCTAGTACCTTGATCCTGATCCTGACTCAAGAGTAGGTTGAGCAGAAGGAGAAGGAGAGGGAGAAGATGGAGGAGAAGGATTGGATGTTCCGAATCCACTGAACCCAGGCATATTTGAAAACAGGTTCGGAAACCCGGATCCAAATCCGGATTCACCTAAACATTTTTAAAGTAATTTTAAATAACCCGTCATACATATGACCAATTCACAACAGGACCATTTAAGCCTTTATATATTCGGTTTTTAATTGAGGTTTAATTCCCAAAATTAGTTTTTTGAAAACACTATTTAAACCTTATAACGGCCAGCTCATTGAACTTCAATAGTTCGGGTGCTTCTGCTAGGGAGGTTTTAAAGCAATGTCAAATATCAAAACATTTTATATTTTTAACACCGACTGACCGGGCCTAATTCAAATCTTGTATCAAAAATAATGTTTGCATAAAAACTTTTTGTACTTTTCCTTAAAAGTTAAAACATTTTAAGTTGTCAAAAATGAGAATGCGAGGGCAAAAAATTAAGAGGGGCTTCGAACCCCCTCATAGCCTGTATAGGGTTAAGATAAACGTCTAGGGTTACTATCAGTTACCAGGTATTTCATGTTTCCCCGGTATTAGCCCCACGAAACCAGGATATTTTATATTTCCCCGGTATTAGCCCCACAAACCAGGATATTTCATGTTTCCCCAGTATTAGCCCCACAAAACCAGGATATTTTATGTTTCCCTGGAATTAGTCCCACAAAACCAGGATATTTCATGTTTCCCCAGTATTAGTCCCAAAAAAACCAGGATATTTCATGTTTCCCCGGTATTAGTCCCACAAAAACCAGGATAGTTCATATTTCCCCGGTATTAGTCCCACAAAAACCAGAATATTTCATGTTTCCCCAGTATTAGTCCCACAAAAACCAGGATATTTCATGTTTCCCCGGTATTAGCCCCACAAAACCAGGATATTTCATGTTTCCCCGGTATTAGCCCCACAAACCAGGATATTTCATGTTTCCCCGGTATTAGCCCCACAAAAACCAGGTTAGTTCATGTTTCCCCGGTATTAGTCCCACAAAAACCAGGATATTTCATGTTTTCCCCGTATTAGTCCCACAAAACCAGGATATTTCATGTTTCCCCGGTATTAGCCCCACAAAACCAGGATATTTCATGTTTCCCCGGTATTAGCCCAACAAAAACCAGGATATTTCATGTTTCCCCGGTATTAGCCCCACAAAAACCAGGATATTTCATGCTTCACCGGTATTAGCCCCACGAAACCACGATATTTCATGTTTCCCCGGTATTAGTCCCACGAAACCACGATATTTCATGTTTCCCCGGTATTAGTCCCACGAAACCACAATATTTCATGTTTCCCCGGTATTAGTCCCACAAAAAACATTTTGACTTTAATATTAAACTGATTGTTTGTGTATGGTGTAAACCAGAATAATTTTATACTTTTGCAAGAAATAGGATTTATTGCCAAGTTTACAGTTTGCAGAAAACTAAACATTTTAGATCCAAGATATTGCACAGCCTAGCACTTAAATATCTATATATGTTTAATGAAAAAAGTTTGCAAATATCATAAAAGAATATTATATTGGCGAATTTAGATTGGGCGAAAGTGTCCTAGGTGAACATCTGGGCCGGCGAAAGTGTTACTCAGCATAATAATAATTACCCTAAATCCACCGGATATTCCGGTTCCGTTTTTGCCGGAAGTTTGAAGGCAATGTTTTTCTTTTTTTCCGACGGAAAAGGGTGCCCGAAATTCCTTTTTTGCGGAATTTCCAGAATTTGACACTCTACCTAAAATTACTTTTTGATTGTGACGCTTCGAGATAAGAAATAGTTTTTGCTTTCAGTGATGGGGGGGGGGGAGGGGGGATGTTTGTTCTGTATGAAATGTTATTTTTAACAAATATCCTTAGTGATGACATTTTTAAGAATACCATTTTTAAAAGTCAATGGCCATTAATTCATATTTTCGAGTTTGTATTTTTTATTGGCGACAACTTTTTGTGATTCAATTTTTGGTCTGGTTAGATACTTTTCTGGTATTTTTAACCAGACCTTTTAAACCTTTGATTTTTCCATCAGGGGCGTACGAGGGGGGGGGGGCCGCGCCCCCCCCCCCCCCTCTACGCGTGCCCCCCCTCTTTGCAACAAATCCCAATTTTCTAATACCTAAATATCTACAACCAAATTATGTAAACCGTTGATATTTCAAACTTTGATTGTTTGATATAACAGAAGTCATAGTTTGAAATTTCTGAGGTCTACAACTTTGGGTTGTTAATATATTGGGATTTAAAAATCAGAGTTTGTGGCAAAGACTCAATTTCTTTCTGTTTATCATTTGTGTTAATGTTTACAATCTTTATTATTGTTGTTACGCAAAAACTAGTTCTCCAGCAGTCCAAAAACGTCACAGCAAAGTGTACGGAAACCCTATTGCCCCCTCCTTGTATTCAATCTCAAGAACTGACGAGGGTCAACCCAGACCGAAATATATTTTCAATAAATGTGGAACTAACATCTACTTTTTACTCTACAGAGGTTTGGTCCATCACCATCACCGAATTTTAAATTCAATTCTCCTTGCAGTACACCTATATACAGTATATCATTATACAGTATACCGATAGAGGAATTATTTAGATAGTAAATACTATTCTACCGTCTTTGGTAAATACTATTTCTTATTCATGAACAAATACCTGAAATATTCATTTTATCTGAATATTTCAGTGTAATATGATAATAAAACATGTTTGTCTACTCAAAACAGATTTGTAACATTTCGTCCTGTTTTTTATCAGTAAATAATAAAATTAACTAAATCTAAAACAACAAAACACGTTTTATAACGTTCAAGAGGATATATATATATATACTTTTAATAATAAAATTCATTGAAATTCAAATATGTAACTTAAAAACGAAACAAAGTCTGGGAAGAAATCATCATCATTAGAATACTGTTGGAGACCCCCTTTCAACTTTAACTACCCAACATTGCCGGTCTGTCCCTTAAACTACCCTACATAGCCGGTCTGTCCCTTTAACTACCCTACATAGCCGGTCTGTCCCTTTTATCTTTAACTGCCTTACACAGCCGGTCTGTCCTTTTAACTACCCTACATAGCCGGCCTGTCCCTTTTATCTTTAACTACCTTACATAGCCGGTCTGTCCCTTTTATCTTTAACTACCTTACATAGCCGGTCTGTCCCTTTTATCTTTAACTTACACAGCCGGTCTGTCCTTTTAACTACCCTACATAGCCGGCCTGTCCCTTTTATCTTTAACTACCTTACATAGCCGGTCTGTCCCTTTTATCTTTAACTACCTTACATAGCCGGTCTGTCCCTTTTATCTTTAACTACCTTACAAAGCCGGTCTGTCCCTTTAACTACCCTACATAGCCGGTCTGTCCCTTTAAGTCTTTGTCTGATAAAGTATGAATATAAATTCACATTTTTTTACTTGAAAATTTATCAGTTTTTAAATTTGGTTTCTCACCAAAAGCTCGACAACGACGACATTATCTCTTTATCAATAAGAAAAACAGAATCTAGAACACAAGAATGTATTTTTGATCTTACCGTTGTCATCAAACCTATCGAAGGCAAAGTCTGCAGGTTTAGCAGGAGGTCCAGAGTTCAAGTTGTCTGTGTATAATTCTGGTATAGGTCCAGATCTCAGGGTGGGGGAATACACAGAAGGTTTAGAGGTTGAGAAAATACCCAAGGAAGAGGTTTTGAATGGAGGAGGTTTAAAAATCAGAGGTTTTCTTGTTGGTTGAACGTAATCATCATAATCCTCATATTCATCATCATCATCATCATCATCATCATCATCATTCCAATCAAAGTTTGTGAAATTCTCATTACAGTCATCATCTAAGCCCTCCTAGAAACATACAGGGTTACCCCCAAAGTATAAGGCTTTCAAGACGACATACAGCTTTTTAATTCAGCGATCAAAGTGTAAATTAAGTTTAATGCATACTTTAAATACAGGAAACAAAATTATTTGTACAGGAAGAAACCTGTTCATATTCAGATAACAAGTGAGTAAAATAAGGAAACAAACTGGGGATAACAATTCTTTACGATTGCTATACAGGGTTACCCACATCGGATGAGACTTTAATGACAACAAAAACCTCTTTAAGTCTTTGGCTCTTGACTGAAATTAAGTCCATTCATTATAAATTAAGAATTTGGCAAAAAAAAGCTGTAAGGAACCATGAATTTAAAAAAAGCTGTGGGGAACCATGAATTTAAAAAAAGCTGTAGGGAACCTTGAATTTAAAAAAAGCTGTAGGGAACCATGAATTTAAAAAAAGCTGCAGGGAACTATGAATTTAAAAAAAGCTGTAGGGAACCATGAATTTGAAAAAAGCTGTAGGGAACCATGAATTTAAAAAAAAGCTGTAGGGAACCATGAATTTAAAAAAAGCTGTAGGGATTCATGAATTTAAAAAAAGCTGCAGTGAACCATGAATTTAAAACAAGCTGTAGGGAACCATGAATTTAAAAAAAAGCTGTAGGGAACCATGAATTTTAAAAAAGCTGCAGGGAACCATGAATTTAAAAAAAGCTGTAGGGAACCATGAATTTAAAAAAAGCTGTAGGCATTCATGAATTTGAAAAAAGCTGTAGGGAACCATGAATTTAAAAAAAGCTGTAGGGAACCATGAATTTAAAAAAAGCTGTAGGGAAAGATGAATTTGAAAAAAGCTGTAGGGAACCATGGAATTTGAAAAAAGTTGTAGGGATTCATAAATTTAAAAAAAGCTGTAGGGAAAGATGAATTTGAAAAAAGCTGTAGGGAACCATGAATTTAAAAAAAGCTGTAGGGATCCATGAATTTAAAAAAGGCTGTAGGGAACCGTGAATTTGAAAAAGCTGTAGGGAACCATAAATTGGAAAAAAGGATTAGATAATTTCTGTAACAGTCGTTTCTGAGGTCTAATCCTATATGGGTATCTAATTAATTTTAATCCTGTAAAAACGGCAAAAGGCATTTTAAAGTAGCTTTTGTAGTAGATTTTGACACCCAATTCAAAGAATTGGGTAAACAGACATGAAAAATGAAAAAAAATCAGGGAAGGAGTTTATGGATGATAGAAATTTGCCTCCAACAAAATTCAATTTACATAAAATTTTGAAAATCCATTTTTTTTAAAGATAAATTCCGCAAAATGTTTTGTTGTTTTCGTTAACAATGTATACAAAGAGAAAATGTTCACAATTCAAACAGAAGATGGGCGCGCGCGCCCTTAAAGCCTAGTATTTCTAAATTTTACTACTGATAATAAATGAGTTAGCCAGTTGGACACATTAACCCCCCCCCCCTCACCTGACCACCTTACCTTTAAAATATCGGTGACTGGAAAATGTTCAAACTGCGGCATGGAATTCTGGAAACTTCCATTACAGACCTTCTTTTTACTTTTTTCCTTCTTCTTTTTATTTTTAGTTGGTTTCTCCGAGGTTCGAGGAACTTTCGCCCTTACCGTCGCTGTTCCAGGATTCCTGTCAGTAAATTGGGAATATTAAAGGGACTGTTAAGGTAAAATGAAGCCTAAATCTTTTGGGAGTTGATCGCGACAATATTAGTTCTATCTGATGTCCATATCTTGAAAACTTTATATCAATTTCTCTAGACAAGAACATCAGATAGAACGCGATCAACTCCTAAAATTATTAGGCTACAGCCTATACCTTTCTTGCAAAATTTTCAAGAAATTCACAAAGTTCGTTAAAATTTTCAACCTTTCATTCTAAATCTTTTTTTTCCAAAATACAATCTTCTTAATGCGAAATGAAAAAATTTCGATTTTTATCGAACGAAAATTGAAAGAAAATTTCTCGAAAATGATAAATTTTTGCGAAAATGTCATCATTATAGAAGTTTGTTCAAATTAAAATTTTAAAAAATTAACATATAAATGTCTTTTAAATTAAAAATAAAACAGCAATTCTCAAAAACATGGGCAAAATTGTGGGTAAAAATGTAACTCCCCCATACTTTGACTTTTAAGGCTCAGTTGCAGTCCTGTAAGGCAAACAATTAAAAGAGAAAAATCCAATGTAGAGCCAATTTTTACCAGGTAAATCACAGTGTGGGAAAATATCAGAAAATTGTGGCCTGCACTTGGCTTTTTGAAGAAGAAGAAAATTTGAGTATTAAAGCCAGCAGACTTCCTTCTCTTTGATGGAATATATGGACGTTTCTCTTTAAATATTTGAACTGGTTTATTCTATTAACATAGGTTTTAAAATCTAGTCAGAGGATTATAAAAAATACATTTTCAAAAGATCTCAACCATAAAGAAACTGTTATATAACTATACTACAATAAGTATAAATACATAATATTAATAGAAAATCCAATAAGGAATAATATTTGAAAAGATTTCTCAAGTCAAAGAAATGGATTACACTCTTCTCACTAGTTTGAATACTCCATTAAAATATACAAAATTCTGTATTGGTATCAAGTTTAAATGTTTTTCGGAAGATTACAAATTCTACTTGGGTTTTCTCTACTGATCACTTGGTAAAATAAAACTTCCTTAACTTCCCTGTAAAAAAGCTGTAAATAATTTAAACGTTTTATTTCTTTTCACTTATTTAACTTGAAATAAATAAAATCTATAGTCAATATCGAGTTTTAATCATTTTTTTTAGCTTTGTGGTAGAGATTCGTTTATTGTTCATTTATAGTTCGTTTATAGTTCGTTAACGACCCACTTCCTTCGTTTTTTCCACTTGTTCAAGAAACAATATTTTGCTCGTTATCTAAATTATCGTTTATATTCCATCTTTTTCGTTAGTTTTCTCACTTAACGATTCCACTTAAATAGATTCGTTCAGTTAAATTGCTTTTTGGATAAAATCGTCTGTTCAGTAAAAAAAAACAATAGTTTTTTAAAAGTTTGTTAAAAAATAGTCGGTTCAGTAAAAAAACCCATAGATTTTAAAAAGTTTGTTCCAAAAAAATGTTCGTAAGTAAATCGATAGTTTTTTAAAACACTTTCGGATAATTTGTTCGTTCCGTAAAAAAAACCCGTTTTTTTAAATTCATTCGAATGATTTAAAATAGTTTTTTTTCTTTTACGCTTTGAAAAAACATATCATTTTCATTTCTCCGAACATTCCCAGTCGTTCGTCCATCGTTTGTTTTGGTCTGAACGACACCATCGTTCAAGTAAAATTTTATTTGTTCCAAAAAGCAAGCACATCTATACTTAGTGCTACTACCTTCAAAGTTATTACCTTTTAAATATTGTTCCTGTATTCTGTAACAATGGAACACTGCGGGGTGTTGAGGAACTATAGGAACTACCAGGCCCAGTAAACTATATCAGAACATATAATCATTTTAAACCCGTAAACTATATCAGAACATATAATCATTATAAACCCGTAAACTATATCAGAACATATAATCATTATAAACCAGTAAACTATATCAGAACATATAATCATTATAAACCCGTAAACTATATCAGAACATATAATCATCTTAAACCCGTAAACACTCTAGAATACGATTTACAGGGTTACCCGCAAAGAGTGAGACTTCAGAGACGACTGATGATATCATTTAAATGAATATGTATCCCTACATCCTTGCACGTATTTCTATCTTTAACAAAAGTCATAATTACACATTTAACAAACATTTTTTAAGATGACCAAATTCAAAATCGCTTCATTTGAAGCATTTCAGGTCCCAAAGTCTTATTCTTTGTGGGCAACCCTGTATAAACTTTAAATACATTTAGTTAACAATCATATTTTGTTTGTAACTTACCTGTGGTCGTGGAGTATCATTGTCTTGTTTGTAACTTACCTTAGGTCGTGGAGTATTATTGTTTTGTTTGTAACTTACCTGTGGTCGTGGAGTATTATAGTTTGTAACTTACCTGTGGCCGTGGAGTATTATTGTTTTGTTTGTAACTTACCCGTGGTCATGGAGTATTATTGTTTTGTTTGTAACTTACCTGTGGTCGTGGAGTATTATAGTTTGTAACTTACCTGTGGTCGTGGAGTATTATTGTTATGTTTGTAACTTACCTGTGGTCGTGGAGTCTTATTGTCTTGTTTGCAACTTACCTGTGGTTGTGGAGTATTATTGTCTTTTTTGTAACTTACATGTGGTCGTGGAGTCTTATTGTCTTGTTTGCAACTTACCTGTGGTCGTGGAGTATTATTGTCTTGTTTGTAACTTACCTGTGGTCGTGGAGTATTATTGTCTTGTTTGTAACTTACCTGTGGTCGTGGAGTATTATTGTCTTGTTTGCAACTTACCTGTGGTCGTGGAGTATTATTGTCTTGTTTGTAACTTACCTGTGGTCGTGGAGTATTATTGTCTAAACTCACCTGTGGTCGTGGAGTATTATTGTCTTGTTTGTAACTTACCTGTGGTCGTGGAGTCTTATTGTCTTCTTTGTCTGATGAGAGAGATGTTTTAGAAATATCTTTACTACAGTACTCTAACAAGTGAATCTTCCCACCAACAAACTTCTCTGTAAAGCTCTGTAAATAAACAAAAATTAAAGGGACTGTTCGCGTAATTTTAAGTGACCCTCCATGCATAAAGGATTCCATGATTCATATTGGTACCATTAAAAGCTTTGATCAAGTATGAATAATAAATCAATATTTTTACTTTTAATACTATATGGTTTCAAAAGTGACTTTCGGATGTTTTACTGCAGGAAAACGTACAGAAATCATCAGAATTAAACTAGAAAAACTACAAAATCTTCCAAAATCATTATGATAAGGTGAAAATTTTTAGGTTACCGTTGTGAATCAGGCATTGCCATCTTTGCATGAAGGGTCACTTGAAATTGTACGCTATGCAGTCCCTTTAATATTAACCATTTATGTTTTAGAATTTTATTGAAAAAACTTCAGTGTACCCTGACATGGAGTGTACATTGTGCAGTGATCACATGACTTTACTGGCATTTATTTTGTAGTTAAAAAAATAATGATATCTCAGGCTCCGTCAATTTTCAATGAGACAATTGCAAATTTACGATTAGAGTTGAAGACACAGCGGGCTATTTCAACTTTAAGAGAAAATCATAATTGATTAAATGAAACCAAGATGTACCTGATAGTAAATGATGGATGGGGATTCATAATCTGCTTCATATCTAAACAAAATAATTGGTGTCTTTGCAACCAAATCTTATTTTATAATCTCAATATCTTTGCAACCCAATGCTGTAGACCTTTAACATTTCAAACTTTAAATTCTGTAGGATCGAATATTCAAAGTTTAAAATATCAAAGGTTTATACCATCGTCCATCAGATTGTGAATATATAGGGATTTGACAATTTAAGTTTTTGATAAAAACTCAATTGCAGTGCAAACTTCTTTTTACATAAACTTACTTTATATTTTAAACTGAGATATTTCGTCACAAATCAGAATTGCATGTTACTAAGCTAAGCTTTGACAGAAAACACAGAAATTATCACCAACTTTTTTAAATTAAGGAAACATAATAGGTCACCCAATTTTCATTTTCAATTTTCATGTTTATTATAAAACATTTAAAGATGTTCATGGTTCAATGTTCAAAGATGTTCATGATCAAACGTTGACAGATGTTTATTGTCAAACGTTCAAAGACACCTGAATAATTGTTATAGCCTGAGTACACCTGAATAATTGTTCTAACCTGAGTACACCTGAATAATTGTTCTAACCTGAGTACACCTGAATAATTGTTCTAACCTGAGTTCACCTGAATAATTGTTCTAGCCTGAGTACACCTGAATAATTGTTCTAACCTGAGTACACCTGAATAATTGTTCTAGCCTGAGTATACCTGAATAATTGTTCTAACCTGAGTACACCTGAATAATTGTTCTAACCTGAGTACACCTGAATAATTGTTCTAACCTGAGTACACCTGAATAATTGTTCTAGCCTGAGTACACCTGAATAATTGTTCTAACCTGAGTACACCTGAATAATTGTTCTAACCTGAGTACACCTGAATAATTGTTCTAACCTGAGTACACCTGAATAATTGTTCTTACCGTAGTACACCTGAATTCCCTGTATCCTGGCATTCTAACTTCAACTGTGCTTTAAAATCCTGAATTCAAACCAATAAGAAACTTTTTTTTCTTTTCGGAGATAGAAATGTAATTTGTTTTGATTAGAATTTGAAAGAAAATAGATGAATACTGATTTTCTTCTTTATCTCTAAGGGACTGTAGTTGTATTTCAAGTAATCCTCTATTTATTTATGGGCCTGTATAATTATTTTTTCTTCCTCTTCTCTCAATTCTTTTTATTTGCATTTTTCTTTAAAATTGACTTATGCATTTCAACAACAACAATAAAAGGCGGAAATTGTCAAAATTCAACACATTTAAAGATACAAAATGTCTTTCTTAAAGGTATCGTTGTGTGCAAACCATGCCACTCTATAAATAGAAGATTACTTGAAATTTTCTTAACAGTCCTTTATATAGATTCCTAAGAGTGTTAGAAATCTATCAAATCAGCATTGACCTTTCGACAGTAGAAGCAGAATGATTTTGAGAACAGATTTAACAAAAAAGAAAATATCAAGAATAGAACAAAATCAATTGAAGAAACTAAAGATTGTTTCTTTTGTCAAAAATAATATATATATATATATAAATATAGAGTTGGTTGAGCGCTCTGGTCCCTATTTAATTACCCAATCAAAATTCTTCGGGATGGTAGGACAGCCAGCATTATTTACATTCTGTTGTTTCTTTCCTTAAACTAGTTCACGAACAGTCTAAATATGCGAAAGAAAATGTACACCATCCCTAGACCCCCTTTCCTTGTTTTTTCGTAAATAATGTTTTATTGGTTTTCCTGATATGTAGCGTAGGTTTGAGGTGAGCGCATAGTTCTCCAGATACAAAGACGACCCATTATGGCGGGAACAGGTAATCCTTGACTGTTAAAGGATACTCCACCGTACACTTCCTCCATCTGAGAAAGGATAAGACTTCAGAGACGATCGACTAAACGGAATTTATGTTAAACTTTAGCACTATATAAACTCCGGTTCATTTCAAGTAGCAGGTTGACTTTTAACCAGCTTGAGCAAACTGTACACATATAGACTATATATATAGCAAACTGGGAATGAATCAACCCCTCTAGAGAGATTCTAAGTTAGAAGAATGTTTTCAAAGCAGCAGACTGACCTTGACCTTTAAATTTTAGTTTTTGTTGGACTGTACATTGTTCCATTTTCGGCAGGGTTATGTAAATCAACAGAAGATTCCTTCAAAAAATGGCAAAACCCCATAATTTTGAGATTTTTAAAGAAAAAAATAATGTGATTGGATGTTTTTTCTTCCCAATCAACCAATATTCTTACACTATTCAAAGCATGAAATTATCGTCAGCGATTTCTAAAATAACGACCGTTAATTCGCCTTTAATAAATTGAGATCGTTAATGAACAGTAAAACGCGAAAATCCGTTAACTCATCGGATTATTTAGTTCTTAGCTAAGAACAAAGAGATACCTGAAAAAAGAGATGCATTAAGTTTGAGTATCTATACGGCGAATCGGCTTTGTAATATTGGCATGTTAAGTTCAGAGTCTTTAGGAACTAAGTATTGAATATAGCATTTAGTAATATCATTATACAGAGACTGCAGTAACTATTCTAATTTGCGGATATTTTACTTCACCATTCATTTTGGTAACAATGGATAAAATTAAAGCAGAAAATAAATTTTTGAAAATTTAAATTATTCTTTTAAATTGTTTCCATTCTAATAAACTTCAAAGAACAAAATCTTTTGATTTTTTCAAAGAATTTCAAACTCTCCGTATAATAAATATCATAACATTGTCTCCTGGATTGTGGTTGATTAAAAAAAAACCGCCAAAATTAAGAGACATTGGATGATGGGCCAAACACTTGTTTACAGTTTACACCTCTAATCACCACATGAAAGGTGTATCGTGCGCATGTCACAATAAAAAAATTATATCTGTAAAACAGTTCACATGGGTTCTTCTTTGTTGGTCCAATTTTAAGAATTTATTTGATTACTAAGATATACTTTCTTGGCAGCGATCCTTAATTCTAAATAAGCGTATATAAAATCTCTTGATTGACAAATGCAAAAACGCATTAGAATAGAGTTACAGGGTTACCCACAAAGTATGAAACAGTAAAGACGACCCAAAACTTTAAAAATATGACGATTTTAAGCTTGATTTTTGGTTTCTGCCTTTAATTAAGTATTTTACTTAGTTTATTAAATGGTTAAGCACAGAAATAAACCAGTTTCGGCCTACACAGAACCCTGTAGCAAGAAAATGGACCGAACAATTTCCGTACAATCGTCTCTGAAGTCGTATCCATTGTGGGTAACCATGTATATACATAGATAAACATGTGTTTCTTTAAATAAATTAACACTAGATCTAACCTGGGCCTCGTAATCTGATTTTGTTCCATATCCTCCTTCAATGTCGGAGGTAAGATAAAAAGGATGGATCACTCCGTTGTCATCAGTCCCCATTCCTCCCTGAACAAAATAATAAAGCCAAATTATAATTCTATATGTACAATACTGTGCAAGGAGGCAGGGGCTGCAAAAGCGCCAAGATCCCCGCGAAATTATCTCCGAGCCTCCTCATTTAAAAAAATGACCCTCCATGCCTTTACTGCACTGTATATACCTTACCTTTACTGTATAACCTACCTTCACTATGAATGTGTACTGTATAACCTACCTCCACTATGAATGTGTACTGTATACCCTTTGCAAGGTATAAGTCTGGTGCGAGTTCACCGTTTATATACCAGGCATGTCCATGCTCTCCTAGACCTGGAATAATTATAATATTTAAGAGACATCTTGACGTCTTTATATCGTGCACAACTGCATGGCGTATATTTAAATATCCGAGGTGGGCCAACCTTTGCCGTGCTAGTTTGGACTGTACCGCCAATTTACAATTACTAAAGCGGCAGACCTGTCTGTGTGCTATGCAAGAAAATCAAAAGAAAAAAGTTTTCCGAAAGTAAAATAAAATAAAATAAAATATGAAATAATTTTACTCGGGGATAAAATCTGAGTGTCTAAAAGTCACAAAAGAAAGCGTTATTAAAATCATTTTTATGACTTTTAATAGAACCTTTTTTCAGCATAGTTTTATCAAAATATTATGGGTTTGTATTTGTATTATGATTCAAAACAAGGCAATGTTCTTTCGTTTAAAAAATAAACTTTTAAAGTTTAAATTAAAAACTTTGTTATAACTAACATCATATTATTGTTTGCATTGTTATAAGTTAGTGGCGGTTTTTTTTCTCCCCCCACATCTTACGGTAATAGAGAAATGAGTGTTTGCGACAAACTCTGATTTTAAATTCGTATACCTTGGCAACCAGTTTGAAATATCAAAGTTTATTTTTGCCATCAATGATCAAAGGAAATTTTATGTTGTGGCAAAAACAAACAAGCTTTAAACTCTTTATTTTTCATTTCTCTGAGCTGAACGCTCCTCCCCCCCCCTTTGTTACATACTTAATATTTATTATATCCGAATTTTTTTTTACCAGAAATTCTTGCCATATAATTTGTTCCAAATTAAGCATATGAAAAATAAGAATAATATAGAAAACATAATTATTATGATTACTAATAAATATTATTAATCAAATGATGTTTTTTATTCACCTAATTCATTATAAAGTTTATTTAACAGTTTGAAAAATTCAAAATTGAAATGAATAGTCTAGGGAACATACTGTATTAATGTACTCTACTGCATATAATTTGTGAACATTTATATGATTTGCACACTTTGAACTTCCTTTCAGGCTGAAAGGGACTGAAAAAATTCATACCGAGAGATTCTTTAAATTCCCTTCTAATATATATTCTATTCTCTATGGTGAAAACAATACAGGAATCGAATTTAATGAATCCCAGTAGAAAATTAGGGTTTCCAGCGAACGAAAACTTTAGCGAGCAAATGCGAAATTTAGCGAAAGGTTTCGTTGGGAACGCACCAATGCGGAATTTCGCAAAAAATAATGAAAATCTTTGCGCTTTTTTTTCTAAGAAAAATGCGAAATTTAGGGCAACACGTATATCGCGAAAAATTGTCGCTAAACGATTTGGAAACCCTAATCCTAGGTCGCCGATTTACTTATTCAATCCTTATGAATCGGTGATTAAGGATTTGAACCGGTTTAAGTACAGGGTTATCCAAAAAGAATGAGATTTTCGTTACGACTCTTTAAATATAACATTAACGTTGAAGGTTAAATTGAAGGTCTTTCAACGGTATTTTGATTTGAGAAAGAAACAAGTTTCCAGTTGGCATAAATGTAAGAAAAATGACTAAATAAATTCTGTACAGTCGTCTGTGAAGTCTCCTTTGTAGTTAAATAACTTGGCGTAATCCAATCATAGGCTATTTTGAGGAATAATAGTATAAGTATTTAGATATTTACATTTCTTTAAATATTCAAACACGCAGGATAAATATTAACCTAGTGATGGAACCTCCCAGTTCGAGTCTAACGGGGTCGGAGGGTGTGTTGGTGCTGCCCCAGGGGGCGGTGCACCTGGAGGCGGAGTTGCTCCGGGCGGAGGGCCTAAAAACAAAGAAAAAAGTTTAAGTTGTTTAAATTAGAAAATTTTTCAGTTTGATGCGTATGTTTAAATGTTAAGCAATTCTTTTTAAGTTTTTCAATATTCAGCTCCTAATTTTATAATCCAATTATCTTTGCAACCTAATGTCACTGTTAGTTGTCCATATACACAAAACGTCTAGAGGTTGGGGCTTTTGAATTTAAAACTTTAAATTATTAAAGCAGATTTAATAGTCTGAAATATCAAATTTTATGATGTAAGGATTAGAAAACAAGAGTAAATAGTGAGTAGCCAATTATGCAAAACCAAAGCTAAACGAATGCTTTATTATAATTTACCTTTTGGGAAGAATGGTTTTATGAACTTATTAAGTTCAGGTATTAACTCCAAGGTCGTCTTCTGCCCATCGGCTCTCTGACAATCAATCAATTTAGTTTTGAAAAATTATTCATATTTTACTTAAAAGGCGGGGTGGGGGAAAGGGGAATGTCTTTTTGAGATTTATCTCTCTTTCAATTCTACTGCATCACTGTAAATTGTCCTAATTGGCAAAAAACTCTCACAGAAAATTTCGGGTTTAGAAATAAATCTCTTCTATAAATAAACTTTGCTTTTCATGGTGTCTGTATGTTTGTTTGTTTGTTTATAACCGATAAACGTCAAAACGTTTGAACCGATCGGGCCCAACTTTTTTTGTGGGACCTGACATGATCCCAGGTGACGATTTAAGGATGGTTAGAATTGAAAAAAAAATCCACAAAAAAAAATGATAAATGTTAAAAGTTAATTTAAAGATGGACCCTAAAGCACCATGGAAGCCTAGTATTTAATAAATTATGAAACGAGAATTGTAGATTCAAAAATCCAAAAATGTTGAAATTGAAATTTTTTTTTTTCTATAAGGCATTGATGTTTTTTTTTCTCTAAGTATGGAATAAAACAGTTCAAAAATAGATATAATTTTTTTCAGTTATGACAAATTTAATTAAAATTAAGATAAAATTTTCTTCTTAATTTTTACCTTTGGAAACTGTGCCTGAAGAGCTTGAAGTGCGTCCTTCATGTCCATGCTTGTCGGCCTAGAATTGTCTAGGGCTGGCCTAGGTTCCCCGCCCTCTAGTGAGTTTTTTACACCTGCTGTCCCTGCCTTTATAAGTGTGTGTAAAGTCATCAGATTACCTTTGGAAACTGTGCCTGAAGAGCTTGAAGTGCGTCCTTCATGTCCAGGCTTGTCGGCCTAGAATTGTCTAGGGCTGGCCTAGGTTCCCCGCCCTCTAGTGAGTTTTTTACACCTGCTGCGGGTGGTCTTTGAGGGGGGGTGGGCGGGAGATATGGAGAGGAAAAGGGCTTATATCGTTTTTTATTGTTGAGATATTCATCTTCAGCTGTGTAGGTGTAATCGTAGTTGTAATCATCAGTATCTAGGAAAGTTGAAAAGTACTAAAAATTTTAAATATTTTGGAATTTTGACTTCAAATGTTTACTTCCATATTTTTCTACTGTGATGGTGCGGGGGTGAAATCCATGAGGGGGGAGGGGTACAGTGCCCCCTGTTTTTTACAATAAAAATGCAAATACAAATCTGCTTCCTTTAGTGAATATAAATGTAGAATGATTATCAATTATACAAGGTATTTTTATAGTGTCTTTATGCATTTCGTTAAGAGAAAGATAAAATTCACAAAAACTAAATCATTCAGTAATTATTTAAAAAAAACTATACATTTACGGGATAATTTTAAAATAATGGATAGTTCTACAAAAAGACAGCAGAGCACAGTTTTCTCTCGAACCCAGAAAACCAAGGTCAGGAGGAATTTCCGGAAATTTAATTAAAGTTTTCCCTATAATGGTCAACCAACTCAAATTATAATTTTTACTCTCAGAACATTACTGTCGGGTCGGGTAAACCTTTCCAGTCCCAGTGTGTACTGTATCGCCCGGAAATTGGGTAAATAAAGCAAACACTCAATAGGACTAGCCGGTACAACAAGGTTGACGTGGTCAGACTTTAGGTTGAATTTAATTTTACTGAAGAGTCAGAGGTTCTGTCGTCTTCGTGTAGGATTCTCCAGTATATTGAAAAAGTTTCGCAAATGTATAGTTTTATCTATTGTTGGTTTATTTGTATCTATCTCTGAAGGAAATGAAAAAAACCTTTTCTATAGAATCAAAAAATAAAATATTACCTTCATCGTAATTAAGATCAATTCTTCTAATGGAGTTTTCATCTTTCTCACTTGACCCTTTAAAAAAAACATTTAAAAAAAATGTAAAAAAATCAAAGATAAAAATAAAGCATAACAAAAAAAACCTTTAATAAAATATTTGAAGAAAGAAAATGTAAAAAACCAATCAAAGATAAAAATAAAGCATAACAAAACAAACCTTTAATAAAAACATTTGAAGAAAGAAAATGTAAAAAAANAAGATAAAAATAAAGCATAACAAAAAAAACCTTTAATAAAATATTTGAAGAAAGAAAATGTAAAAAACCAATCAAAGATAAAAATAAAGCATAACAAAACAAACCTTTAATAAAAACATTTGAAGAAAGAAAATGTAAAAAAAACAATCAACGATAAAAATAAAGCATAACAAAACACACTGTTAAACAAGCTTTTACATTTTATCCGTGATATCGAACTAAATTGATGCCACATTACTTTTACGACTTAGTGACCTCGTAGCTTCTTGAGTTTTGATTTTATGCACAGGTATGAGGATAGCAAACTTATCCAGCTACATATTTTTAATTTAAAGCAAGTTTGTTCTTCTTTCTAGCTATTATAATAAGAGGAGTTTACATGATTGAAAGGTTTAATTTTTTATTTTTTATTTAAATTTAAATACATTTACTTCACTTTGACGTGGACTGTCATTATAAATGTGCTTTAAAAATTTTATATCGAGCATTTGTTTAAAATTATCAAGAAAAGAATGTAAAGAATATTTCACAAAATAAAATTAAAATATCAAAGGTTTACACGATCAGGCTGCAACAAAAAAAATATAAAAATTTTGAGTTTGTGGCAAAGACTCAATTTCTTTCATATTCATAACAATCTGTTTGTAGCCTTAAATGAACTGTTGTAAATCTCTAAATGGTTTCGGTTTAGTCGATTTTATACACTTTGCAAGTTTACGTGCACAAATCGAGAAGAGTTTTGCCCATTACTTTTTAAAAACGGACTCTTACTAAAATACTTCATACAGTGAATCCCAGATATATTAATACATTATTAGTTTAATTTAATTCAAGGTAAATTAATAGACCTGAAATATGGATGCAATTGATATATTAATATTAAACTCATTTTTCCGCGGCATTTGATCTTAAATATGTAATACGACATCATAAAAAACTCTTGCTATGTTTTCATATATCTGGGATTATACATGTCCAGGGATACAATGAAATATAATAACTCAGTGAGGAAACAATTTCAAGAAAATTGATCCAACTTTACAAAAAGCAATTAAGATCTAAGTGTACAAGGGCAAAGTGTCAGAGTTTCTTCTAAAAGTACAAAAACATTAAAAATAAGAATCTAAATAAATCTTACCCCTGCCTTTATAAGTGTGTGTAAAGTCATCAGAATAAGATTCAGTGAGCCCTAAAATAATTTAAAAGTAAAGGAATTGAGTCTTTGCCACAAACTCTGCTTTTCTAAATCCTATATCTTTGGATTCCAATGTCGTAGACCTTAGATATTTCAAACTATGAATTCTGTTAGATCAAATAATATAAGTTTGAAATATCAAAGGTTTACGACATTGGATTCTAAAGATATAGTGATTATAAAATCAGAGTATGTGGCAAGGTCTCAATTCCTTTACAAAAAAAATAAAGAGAATGTCGGTAGCTTTTACAAGTTGTTTAAAAAAGATTGTCAATTTTTAAAAGAAATTTCTAAAGAAACTGAACCTTCCCAAAACTCTCTTATTCTTCTATTTTTTAAATCTCGTATTGTAGACCGTTTGCACTATCACGGGGAAAGTGATTAGAGTCAGCGGACGGAACTTAATCTTGCAGGGGTGATATCGATATCCAATGTAAGCGCTTCTAAATTTGTGGATCAATGCTTGATCCCTCAATTAAGATACAAGATATCACCTCCACGGAATATGGAAGAGGAATAAAATTAATCCGTATAGGTCTGCATTAGATGAAGATCAATGTTTAATCCCGAGATTTACAATTCAAAAGTTCTGATGTCAGTTTCGTTTGTTACCAAACCTCATTTTCACATGAACGAAATAAAAGAAAAAAAGTACAATTCCTAAAATAACATGAATCTCGTTCTCTCCCTTCCTTCAAAGATGTTAGGAATGAATGTAAAAAGTTAGACCCCTATCCTGGATTAACAGTGTTAACTCTATTTTATGACTAGTTTATTTTTATGATAATATGGTGGGGTTAAAATTAGAACTGGGTGGAACTGGGGCGATGTGACGTCAGGGAACGGCAGTTTTGAAAAATAAGCGAAATATTCTAATAACAAAAAAGGGAGCTTCACTCTCACAGAAAAACCTTTATTTTTTGGCATTTTCAAGGATATTTCTATCCTTTTTCTGATCGTAAAACAATGATATTCCTGTCAATTTCAGATAGAAAAACAAGGATATTCCTGTCCTTTTTCAAATGATAAGCAAGGATATTCCTGTCCTTTTTCAGATAGAAAAACAATGATATTCCTGTCCTTTTTCATATAGATAAACAAGGATATTCCTTTCCATTTTCAGATATAAAACAAGGATATTTCTGTCCTTTTTCAGATAGTAAAACAATGATATTCCTGTCCTTTTTCATATAGATAAACAAGGATATTCATATCCTTTTTCAGATAGAAAACAAGGATATTCCTGTCCTTTTTTCAGATATAAAACAAGGATATTCCTGTCCTTTTTCATATAGATAAACAAGGATATTCCTGTCCTTTTTTCAGGTAGTAAAACAAGGATATTCCTGTCCTTTTTCAGATAGAAAACAAGGATATTCCTGTCCTTTTTTCAGATATAAAACACGGATATTCCTGTCCTTTTTTCAGATATAAAACAAGGATATTCCTGTCCTTTTTCATATAGATAAACAAGGATATTCCTGTCCTTTTTTAGATAGTAAAACAATGATATTCCTGTCCTTTTTTAGATAGTAAAACATTTATATTCCTGTCCTTTTTCAGATATAAAACAAGGATATTCCTGTCCTTTTTCAGATATAAAACAAGGATATTTCTGTCCTTTTTACTCAGGGAAATGGTTTAAAGGTACCGTTAGAATTGTACAATTAAATTAAACCTGCTGGGGCCCGAGTGAGGGGGCTGTGGGGGATTTAAGAACTTTAATCAAAGACATTGTGCTCTTCTTAATTTAAGAATGCTACTTTTTCATGAAATAAAAGGTCTTTGATAAAAATTTCTATTGAAGAATTCTTTGTAGCTCTGAATCTGATTGAAAAACGTCTCTCTATTGAAAATATATTTAAAATTTTTTTTGAAAAGATTAAAAATTAAATTACTCATTGTTAACCCTTTTAATAATGACCATATTTCATGGGAATCTTATTTTATGCAGTTTTACATATTAATCATGTCATTTATAACTAAAATATGCATTGTCCCCCACATTCCCTTTCTTTTACGTTGCTTGATATGGTCTATATTCTTTTCTAGAATAAAACTGATTCAATTCAACTTCATAAACAAGCAAAAATTGGCCGTTGTTTGACTAACTTTTTTTTCTTTCCAATTTAACTTTAGAGTCAGTTTGTTAATTATCAAAGTCACAAGAAAAGTTATATAAAACAAGGTGAAGTCCCCGGCGTTGCCCATAAAATAAATAAAACACTTTTAAAAAAACCCGTATTGTGGAATTAACATTTTTTTATAACTTATGTGCACCCGGAGGTGCCCTGTTGGAATTTTACAAAAAAAAAATTCAGCCAAAAAAGTCTAGCCCTTGGCCAGACAGCTATGGCTAAGTTATTTATATGGCAGTTTGAATTGCACCCAGCGACCTCCAGGTTTACGTACGATGTGAGGAGGCAGAATGTACGGAAGCTTAAGCCCGAGTATAATTGCACCCCGCTTGACATATCAGTGCTTTATTATTTCGAAAATATATCTCTTTACCTGTCTTGACAACTGTAGGTTGAAGTTTGTGTAACTGTTTCTCTAAAGGACAATTCCAGGTTACAGGTCGACCAAACTCAATATAGATTGGATCTAGGAATAGATAGATAAATAGATAATAACCAAACTCAATATAGATTGGATCTAAGAATAGATAGATAAATAGATAATAACCAAACTCAATATAGATTTGATCTAGGAATAGATAGATAAATAACCAAACTCAATATAGATTGGATTTAGGAATAGATAGATAAATAGATAAATAGAAGACAAAATGAGACTGTGATGATGAACTAAAACTCGTTAGATGGCAATTCCAAGGTAAATTATATCGTTTGCGTTGAAAAAAGTCTTTTTCTGGTGTTTTTAATTGATTAGGTAAAGAATGATAATTGTTAAGGTTGTAGAGAATCAAGAAAACAGACAGAATAAATTCCCTACAGTCGTCTCTGCAGTCTCATTCTAGGATTCTGTGTAAGTAAACCATGTAATATCAATTTTACATTTATGTTACCGTTAAATTGTTTGTATTTTATAATTCTCTTCAATACTATTTTTTATGAATATTAAAGTAATTTTGTAAATTTCTTTAAAAACAAGTTTTGGAAAATACACAAGCTTCGCCAGCGGTGGCTCTCCGCCTTGAATCATTAAATCAATGCATGGATCCCTTAATTAGATTAAAGTTCTCCATGCAGGGTATGACCACTACGGGATATAAAAGAGAAAGTAACGGAATTGAGTATTTGCCACGAATTCTGATTTTCTAACCCCTGTATCTTTGTAGACCTTATATATATATATTAATTCTGTTATATAAAATAAATCTTTAAGTTTTATATTATCAAAAAATTACAAAATTAAGTTGCAAAGATTAGAGGAAGATCAAAGTTTAATCCTGAGATTTACAACACAAAAGATCCCACTTCAGGTTACTAGGTACACAATAGTTCCTACTTCAAGTTACTAGGTACACAATAGTTCCTACTTCAGGTTACTAGGTACACAATAGTTCCTACTTCAGGTTACTAGGTACACAATAGTTCCTACTTCAGGTTACTAGGTACACAATAGTTCCTACTTCAGGTTACTAGGTACACAATAGTTCCTACTTCAGGTTACTAGGTACACAATAGTTCCTACTTCAGGTTACTAGGTACACAATAGTTCCCACTTCAGGTTACTAGGTACACAATAGTTCCCACTTTAGGTTACTAGGTACACAATAGTTCCCACTTCAGGTTACTAGGTACACAATAGTTCCCACTTCAGGTTACTAGGTACACAATAGTTCCCACTTCAGGTTACTAGGTACAAAATAGTTCCCACTTCAGGTTACTAGGTACACAATAGTTCCTACTTCAGGTTACTAGGTACACAATAGTTCCCACTTCAGGTTACTAGGTACACAATAGTTCCCACTTCAGGTTACTAGGTACACAATAGTTCCCACTTCAGGTTACTAGGTACACAATAGTTCCCACTTTAGGTTACTAGGTACACAATAGTTCCCACTTCAGGTTACTAGGTACACAATAGTTCCCACTTTAGGTTACTAGGTACACAATAGTTCCTACTTCAGGTTACTAGGTACACAATAGTTCCCACTTTAGGTTACTAGGTACACAATAGTTCCTACTTCAGGTTACTAGGTACACAATAGTTCCTACTTCAGGTTACTAGGTAAACAATAGTTCCTACTTCAGGTTACTAGGTACACAATAGTTCCTACTTCAGGTTACTAGGTACACAATAGTTTCCGAATGTTAGCATACAAAAGTCAATTTTAATACAAAGGAATTGAGTCTTTGCCACAAACTCTGATTTTCTCTTCCCTATATCTTTGCACCCAATGTCTTAGACCTTTGACATTTTTATATAAGTTTGAGATATCAAAGGTTTACTACATTGGGGTCCAAAGATAGAGGGATTAGAACATTAGAGTTTGTGGCAAAGACTCAATTCCTTTGTTTTAAAATTGACTTTTTTTATGATAACATTCGGAAACGTCTGATTTACCTTGATTTTTAAGAGGTTTGTTATTCATTCTAAGATCCGCCTTCTTATACCCTACAGACCAAAATACTTCCTACAAAAAAAGTAATTAGCATAATTGCTGATAGCATTCGGTAAGCTGGATATTACAAGCAAAATGTGCCAAAAAAATTTTTATTATCATAAATATCAGCTTGATTATGGAGTATGGAATATACAAGGTGAGAAAAAAAGCCGGGATTGGCAATATTTACATAAATTGTTTTTTTTTTGCAGAATTCATGTTTTAAACGAAAAAAATGTAAACTGTAGACGAAAAAAAAACATTAGAAATCAACAGTAATGTTTTTCAGAAGAAAATAGGCCTGAAGTACCGTGCACTTTAAATTATTTTGGTTTAGTAATTTGCAAAATCATAAAAACGGTATTACGTCTGAATATTCATTTTTCTTTTATATTGGCATAGTTCGTTGCACGTTGCAAATTTCATTTTTCTTTTATATTGGCATAGTTCGTTGCAAGTTGCAAATTTCATTTTTCTTTTATATTGGCATAGTTCATTGAAACTTTCAAATTCTCATTTTTTTAATATTTGCATAGTTCATTGAAACTTTCAATTTCTAATTTTTCTTCAATATTGGCATAGTTCCTTGCAACTTGAAAATTCTCATTTTTCTTTCATATTGGCATAGTTCATTGCAACTAGTAAATTCTCATTTTTCTTTCATATTGGCATAGTTCATTGCAACTTGCAAATTTCATTTTTCTTTCATATTGGCAAAGTTCATTGCAACTTGCAAATTTCATTTTTCTTTCATATTTGCACAGTTCATTGCAACTTGCAATATCTCATTTTTCTTTCATATTTGCATAGTTCATTACAACTTGCAAATTCTTATTTTTCTTTCATATTGGCATATTTCATTGCAACTTGCAAATTCTCATTTTTCTTTCATATTGGCATAGTTCATTGCAACTTGCAATATCTCATTTTTCTTTCATATTAGCATAGTTCATTGCAACTTACAAATTCTCATTTTTCTTTCATATTGGCATAGTTCATTGCAACTTGCAATATCTCATTTTTCTTTCATATTGGCATAGTTCATTGCACCTTGCAATATCTAATTTTTCTTTCATATTGGCATAGTTCATTGCAACTTGCAATATCTCATTTTTCTTTCATATTGGCATAGTTCATTGCAACTTGCAATATCTAATTTTTCTTTCATATTGGCATAGTTCATTGCAACTTGCAATTTCTCATTTTCTTTCATATTGGCATTGTTCATTGCAACTTTCAAATTCTCATTTTTCTTTCATATTGGCATTGGTCATTGAAACTTGCAAATTCGCATTTTTCTTTCATATTGGCATTGTTCATTGAAACTTGCAAATTCTCATTTTTCTTTCATATTGGCATTGTTCATTGCAACTTGCAATATCTCATTTTTTTCAATTTGTATTGGTCATGGCAACTTTCAAATTCTCATTTTTCTTATATATTGACATAATTCTTTGCAACATGCAAATTCTCATTTTTCTTTATATTTGCATAGTTCATTGCAACTTGCAAATTTCATTTTTCTTTCATATTTGCATAGTTCATTGCAACTTGCAAAATTCTCATTTTCTATTCTAGTTAACACAAATTCCCACACTCTAATGTTACAAGCTAATTTCTGCTGAAAATTATAGTTTTATCTTTAACCCTCAGCTCTTGGAGTTTAAAACATTCCCATCAAGTTTTCAGAAACATTTATTTTTAATATTCTTTAAACTCGTGATGACATTAAATGTTTGTTGACTTGAATTAGAATAATTATTAAAAGGAGAGTTGGCGATATAATTTTACAATCATTTATATATGAAGTTTAAATCTATGTTTGAGAAAAAATAATAAGGATACCTTTATTTTTTCAGACTTTAAGTTTTTATTTTGTGTTTTAAAAGAGAGCTTAGTATTTTTATGCAGCAAAGACAAGCCAGGACATTGACAAAGTTAATCAGTAGATCAGCTGTTCTTTGAATCGGATTTAATTTTTATTTCACCTGTTTTCCCTTGGAGGAAATAGAAACATCATAGGGATCTGCAGAGAGCAAAGGTCTAGAAAAAAAAATTAAAATAGGAATTATGAAATAAAATATGGTAAAATAATATTTCTAATCTATATAATAAAACAAGATATTCGTATAAATATATGTTGCGTATAGCCAGCCAAAAGGCTAGACCGATTGGGCTAAAATTTTTTGTGGAAACTCATAGGTGGTCGGGGGGTGTTATAGGCTAAAAAAAAATTTTCCAGGGACAACGCCCGGCCCTTCAGCAATTTCATAATAAATCATAGTTTCTACAGGTTTTTAAACATTCAAAATGCTGATACTGTATAGATAATTTACAATTATTTGAGATGCAAAATCAAATTTTAAAATTGCACGCTAGACAAGTTTGTTTTTATTACGCAAAGCTAAATGTTTACCCTGATCAAACATATTTTCCAAAGCGATTAATAAAATCGTTTCCGCGTCAAACTAAACTAATGGAGATACGATGTCATAAAATCGTGCAAGTAATATCACATACATTCTATCTTCTCCGTATGTCTAGTTAGCAGTAGTATCATCATAGATTAATAACAATACAGATAGAACACTAGATGTCGTCTTTTCAAGATTTAATGGTTTTTTGTTCACAAACACCCTGAGACTGAAGCCCGAAAGAGTTACGCGCATGCTCCCTCTCTATCTTGTCATTTAACGCAGCATACACGTAACTCCTTTGGGATTCTAGCTCATAATAATAGTGAACGATTTAAATCTTGAAAAGAAGACATCTAGTGTCGTATCTGTATTATTATTAATCTATATGGATATCATGCCATTGTAGACTAAGAAGATACAAAGTGGCAAAATATTTAATTTTGAAATGCAGTTATGCACTGTAATCTTGCCAGGCTACATTTGTTGCATAACACGTTCTGGGTCGACTCTATACTGGGAAATCCAGACTGGATAGTACGACTGAATGAATATACGGACCATGTTATACCGACTCGGATCAAGCTACTTATAGTGCGATGACGTAAGCTCAAAATTTAGAGCACCAAAGTTCAAAGAACGTTATTGGAAATTTGTAAAAATCTACCTTTGTTTTATTTCAAAGGTTGCAAATATATTTCTCAATACATACATCCTTTTCTAACTATCTATCCAACTTTAACCCCATTTACGGCATCATTTTTAACTTTCGGCTTTAAAAATATTATGCTTTGAAATGAAGATTCTAAAGTTTTATGACACAGTGACCCAATGGTTGCAGACTCTCGCGGAAAAAGTGATGCGAATTACTTGTTAAAAAATGAAGCTAAAAACAAGTGTTATATAGTTATAAATGTACAGGTCTAGTGCTACCTAAAATGTTCATGTCTAGGGCTACCTAAAATGTTCATGTCTAGGGCTACCTAAAATGTTCTTGTCTAGGGCTACCTAAAATGTTCATGTCTAGGGCTGCCTAAAATGTTTAGGTCTAGGGCTACCTAAAATGTTCATGTCTAGGGCTGCCTAAAATTTTTAGGTCTAGGGCTACCTAAAATGTTCATGTCTAGGGCTACCTAAAATGTTCATGTCTAGGGCTACCTAAAATGTTCAGGTCTAGGGCTACCTAAAATGTTTAGGTCTATTTCTACCTAAAATGTTCATGTCTAGGGCTACCTAAAATGTTCATGTCTAGGGCTACCTAAAAGTATGAATAAGTTACTGAGGTAAAATCATAGGGCTAGGCGTTACGACACTTGAAATTCAACCAAGTCCTCATGAGCAGCCTGGATCTATGTGAAAAGGACAAAACATTTTAAGTTTTCTCTCCTTCTTTTTTTTGTATCGAGGCCAGTGGTATAATTATGCATATTACGGATTTAATCTTTAAACAGCTAAATTTATCTTAGCTCTAACTTTTCAAAGATAAGGTTTATCTTTATTACCAAACTTTAATACCCGTCTAGATTGAGTTCTGGTTTTTAAATCTTGGAATTAGAAGACTTGTACTAAAACTACAGAGTTTAAGTTGTACGCCGGTTTAAGATCATAATAGACGTGGTTCAACCTAGTTCTCAATTGTGCGCCGGTTTAAGCTCATAATAGACGTGGTTCAACCTAGTTCTCAATTGTGCGCTGGTTTAAGCTCATAATAGACGTGGTTCAACCTAGTTCTCAATTGTGCGCCGGTTTAAGCTCATAATAGAC
>NW_019396974.1:28914-63748 GCF_000591075.1 Eurytemora carolleeae | reverse complement strand
TTAATTTTAGTTTTATTAAAGGGACGGCAAGTCTGTAGACTTAATTTTAGTTTTATTAAAGGTACTGTAGTCTGTAGACTCAATTTTAGTTTTATTAAAGGGACTGTAGTCTGTAGACTTAATTTTAGTTTTATTAAAGGGACTGTATTGTAGTCTGTAGACTTAATTTTAGTTTTATTAAAGGGACGGCAAGTCTGTAGACTTAATTTCGAGTGAAATTTTGTAGACTAGAATGTCCGATTCACAACGGTACCTTTTAAATATTTGAATTATCAGACTTTGTCGAAAAGTAGAATTATTTAATCCCTATGTCTTTGCAACTTGATGGTGTAAACCTTTAATATTTCAAACCCAGACTCAATTACTTCGTATTTACTTTCTAAATTTGAAATATTTGTCAGTTAAGAACCCCAGTGTACGCTAATGTTACATATTTTTTATCTTGAATTGTTAAATAAATAATATTTTATGTAAAATCCAGTTTTTAACAATTTGAATAAAAATGCTTATTTTCTGTGACTCCTGGACAAAACAACATTTCTCATATAGTGTTTAGTATCATCAATATAAAGCGTATTCATGGAGGAATTCAGGTAACATTTTTAGAGTCCCACTTCTGATATAGAACCACGGGCAGCCGTATAAGTACATTTGAATTTCCGAGCCGGGTCAACCTTTCTGGTCCTGCAGTTTGTACTGCATCGCCTGGACATTGGGTAAATAAAGCAGACACTCAATTGGACTAGCCGGTGCAACAAGGTTGACGCGGTCAGGTTGAATTTACTTTTACTAAAGGGTCAGAGGTGCGTGGAACGCTACTTTTTTTAGTTTTTGAGTCTACAATGGGAATCTTTCAAGTGTGGTCAAGGGTAAAAGTGACTCGCGGACTTATAGCAGAGAGAAGGAATAATCTAATGTTTTCACACTTAAAAATATAAAAAGACGGTATATTTGATTGCAGGGATAGAGGTGTAAGACGTACCATTGTGAATTGGACATGACACTCTATAATTGGGGGTGGGGGGCGGGAGGGGGCTCCTTGAAATTATTCAGTAATTTAAAAGAATATATTTTTGTACTTTTTAAGGCGTGAATTTTGAAATTTTGTTTAATTTTGATATTTTAACTCTTCAACATCAGTTGAAGAAATAAATATTTGGATAAAACATAATTTCTGAAGTATATGAGATATTGATTATATTGAAAAAAATATGATTTAATCTTGTTTTTTGCCATTTTTAAAATATTGTTTTTTATTACCTTTTAAAAGTGATCATTGTGTAGTTTTTTCTTGAAATAGTGTTTAGCAGTTCTACGTTCTTCATACCTCCCTAGAAGTATAATAATGTCATTCAGTAATGTCAATGCACCATTCACAACGGTACCCTTGCCCTCTTTCTGATCAATTACGACTAAGATATTGTCGTTTTCTAGTTTAAAGAGTGTTTAATTCTGATGATTCCTATTCAAATAATCCGTTTTTAAAGTTATAAACTATATATATAATCCATTTGATCAGACAAGGTTTTAAAAGGGAGTGACCGGCTATGTAAGGTAGTTGAACTGAGTATGCAGTGTTGTGGAAAACTTCTTTCAGATTCATTCAGATTCAGATTCAGAATCCTGAGTTCGAGCTAAAATTCGACCTTCAAAACTCTTACTTTGGGGGTGGATACATTTTCAGAATTAGATTATCTATCGCCAAAGTAGGAGTTTTAAACGTCGAATTTGCGCTGAAACTCAGGATTTACATATCTATAAAAAGTGTAATATGTCTCAACTGAATCCAAAAAAAGTTTTCCACAACACTGCATACTCAGTTCAACTACCTTACATAGCCGGTCACTCCCTTTAAGGGTACCACTGTGAATCGAGCATTGCCATCTTTGCATGGAGGGTTTCTTGAAAAAATTTGATATTGTCGCTTTTCTTGCTTGAAGTGCTTAATTCTAAAGATTCCTATTTGAAAATAATCCGTTCTTAAAATCATAAGCATTGATTTCTAATTTATACTTGATCAGACACCGCTTTTCAGGGTACCGTTGTAAATCGATTCAGGCATTGCCATCTTTGCATGAAGGGTCACTTGAAAATACGCTTACTACAATGCTTTTTTTAATAATAAAACTTTTCCAAAATCATAAGCATTGATTTCTAATTTATACTTGATCAGACACCGCTTTTCAGGGTACCGTTGTAAATCGATTCAGGCATTGCCATCTTTGCATGAAGGGTCACTTGAAAATACGCTTACTACAATGCTTTTTTTAATAATAAAACTTTTCCGGGCTAAACTTTCTTAAATAAACAAATGTTAAAATGTTCTTTTTACGTTTGTGTAACATTCTTCTTCTTAGCATATACTACCCTAATAAAAGATGTATAAAGTGAAATTGTATGTTCATGTTTATGCAAGTGTTTTATTTTAAAATTGCAAATAATTTATGCGGGTTAAAAACACTTTTTTAAATTTATATTTTGTTTTGTTTGGTTGTATTAATCATCTACCTGTTTGGTTGTATTATCTACATTTTTGGTAGTATTATCTGCCTTCTTGGTTATATTACCTATCTGTTTTGTTGTATTATCTACCTGTTTTGTTTTATTACCTATCTGTTTGTTTGTATTATCTACCTGTTTTGTTATATTACCTATCTGTCTGGTTGTATTATCTACCTGTTTAGATGTATTATCTACCTGTTTTTTCGTGCATTTATCTACCTGTTTGGTTGTGTGTATCCTGTTTGGTTGTAATATCTACCTGTTTGTTTGTATTATATAACTGTTTGGTTGTATTACCTACCTGTTTTTTTATATTGTATTTGTTTGGTTGTATTATCTACCTGTTTTGTTTTATTACCTATCTGTTTGGTTGTATTATCTACCTGTTTTGTTATATTACCTATCTGTTTGGTTGTATTATCTACCTGTTTTTTGTATTACCTATCTGTTTGGTTGTATTATCTACCTGTTCGGTTGTATTATCTACCTGTTTTGTTATATTACCAATCTGTTTTGTTGTATTATCTACCTGTTTTACTGTATTACCTATCTGTTTGGTTGTATTATCTACCTGTTTGGTTGTATGATCTACCTGTTTGGTTGTATTATCTACCTGTTTTGTTATATTACCTATATGTTTGGTTGTATTATCTACCTGTTTGGTTGTATTATCTATCTGTTTGGTTTTATTTTCTACCTGTGTTGTTATATTACCTATCTGTTTGGTTGTATTTTCTACCTGTTTTGTTATATTACCTATCTGTTTGGTTGTATATCTACCTGTTTGGTTGTATCTGGACAGCTCTCTGCCCCATCAGCGCAAGGATCTTTTCCAGATAGAAAATAGTCGTCCACTCCACCCTTCCCTGTTCCAGTATTAATCCAACCAACAACTACATCACCCTATCATATATATAAATGTAAATCATCATCATTTTATATATATTTTATCCAACCAACAACTACATCACCCTATCATATATATAAATGTTAATCATCATCATTAGATATATTTTATCAAGAAAATATTGAAATTGTCTAATTTAATACTTGA
Source organism: Eurytemora carolleeae (assembly GCF_000591075.1). Classification (NCBI taxonomy): domain Eukaryota; kingdom Metazoa; phylum Arthropoda; class Copepoda; order Calanoida; family Temoridae; genus Eurytemora; species Eurytemora carolleeae. The sequence continues at coordinate 60,192 of NW_019396974.1, read as the reverse complement.
AAATCCGTTAAAATCTTTTAGAAAATCCATATATATTGTTGTGAATCGCCAGCTTAAACGTGTTTATTGACTGATAATCTAGAGATTTAAAACAATTTATAAATATGAAAACCGAGATTACGCTGATTTTTCCAAAAAATGTCTAAAATTTGTATATCTGCCGTAATATCAGCCAAAAAAAAGTATTAAGAAAAGACTCTGCACATCAAACCATCGTACATAAATAAAAATAATTGTAAATTTCAAATATTAAAGATATTTATTTTTCAAATTAGTTCAAATAATTTCTGTTTATTTATTTATCATTTATATTTGACAAGTTAATAAAAATAAAAAAATGTCCTACTATTCGAAAGATTTTAAAAAATCTATTTTTAAAAATATTGATAAGTGCAATTATTTTGGTAATAAATTCACGTTTTATATTTACAATGCAGGACATCTGAATTACCGTGGCTGATTTGTTATCTAAAAAACATGAACCCGGAGGTTTGTGTGCCTAAAGTTTGTTTTTTTAAACTTTAAATTTTTGAAAGTTCAACAATGCAGAGAATATTTCTTGGAATAAGTTTACATTCACAAAGCTTAAACAAAACAGGCCAGACTATTTTTTTCGAGAAGTTGTCCTTTAATAAATTCCTTTGTGTCCATTGTTTTCTAGTTGTTTATAAAGAGTTATACATCATTTCAGGAGAAAACTCCAAAACAATTTAAAGAAACTTCTCCAAGATAAACAAAGAATATTTATTCTTTAAATTAAATGAATTAACTAGTTTTAAGAATAATATGTAGTTGGATGTTAAACATGTTAAATGAACTTTAACACATCAAGGTATCAAGTGTTTGAGACTAAAGAAATATGATTAAAATATGTTTAAAGATAGCAATGTTATTTTCCAAAAGATTTAAAATTGGTGAAAATGTGTTAACTGTTAAATAAAGGATTCTTTAATGCATATTTTAATCAAAAAAAGTTTTTGTTAAGCTTCCAGCTTTTTATTAATTAAATAATTTTAATAGTTAAAAAAAACTAATTCTGAAAGCGTATCCACCCTCAAAGTAGGAGTTTTGAACGTCGAATTTGCGCTCAAACTTAGGATTTACAGATCTTAAAAAAATTAATATGTCTCAAATGAATCCGAAAGAAGTTTTCCACAACACTGCATACTCAGTTCAACAACCTTACATAGCCGGTCACTCCCTTTAAGGGGTATAATCGGCGTATATTCGTGAATAAGTTCAAAGTCTAAGCTAGTTTGATAAAAAATAACATTTCCTTTTTTATATAGTTGTTAACCATTAATTTAAGACCTCTGTAAAATGTCGTCTTCAACTTGAATCTCCTCTCGGAGACAGCCAAACCAAATTTTCAGCCCGCAATTCCCTTTGTACTCCTCCGACGGAGCTTAAAATATTTCGTTGTTGTGAAATCATTAAAGTTAAGCAAAATATTTTCATAAGAAGCATTAGTGAATTTCGTTAAATATTCAACTGTAATTTTTCAGAAGTTAAAAAAACGTATTTCAATACTGATCAACAATAAGTCACCCCCGACCATCCTTAAATAATTCGTAAGATTTTTTCTACTATTAACATTCATTATAACATTGTACAAGTAACCATGACCTATAATTTATGTTATTTTTTAGGAAATAAAGATTTTGTTATCGAATTTCTGAGACGGGGTTACTCTGTTGTGTGTATTTGTGCGGCCTATCGGGAAAGAATTGTCCGGGGAAAATAAACATCCCCCACCAGAATCCTAACTGGCCTATTATCCTGATTTGTCTAGCGTGTTGCTGTTTTCCGTCAACAATAGTATATAGTTTACACCACCAGAGCCTGTAACTTAAGTCAGATTATTGTAATGAAACCCAGTATCGGAAAACCGGTTTCAAGCAGTTTTGTAGATACCAATATTTTTGTCTAGAGATATTATTTTCTGTAGTTTCTTTAATTTTATTTTGTTTTGATTATTTAAATTTAAATCTACGCAAATGTATTGCAAAGATCCCAAAAAAGGAAACTCGGAAGTTGTATTCTGCAATACTCTCTTAAATTAGCGGCTCTGATGGGAATTCAAAAATATGGGTTACCTGAGTTTTCCCAGTGTTTAAATCAGAGTCCTCAGTCTTTACTCCAAATGCCATGTACATATCACTTCCTGAATACATACATATAATATTAGATACAATATTATGCAAAGTAACAACGAGTACCATGGGCAACCCTGGGTTCTCAAGTTTGTTTTAATATAAAGTCTCTTTGTTTGTATGTCCGATCATAACTCTGTAATCTAACCCTTGGAATGATTTGCATCCATTTTTGATGGTTAGGTTCCAGGCAACGCTGGGTTCCACAGCTAGCTTAAACATATAAAGTCTATGTTTTGAGTTATTCCACTCCACTCCACATTACCCTCTTTGCATGCATGGAGGGTCAATTACGCCTCCAGTCCCTTCATTTTACCTATATCTCCCTCTATCTGCAGCAGTATACTTTCTCCAACAATAGTCCATCTAAAAAAGGGAAAAGCTTTTTTGCATAAAGTATAATTTTGTTTTTTTATGTATAAAAGATTTTCTATTTTAACAAAATTCCTTTAATGGTTAGGCGGGTCCAGACTTTATAGTGACTTGTTATTGTTTATATATTATATATGCTTGTAGTTTAATACAAATCTGAATTTGAAATCCAAAAACAGTCCAAAACCCCGCTTTAAAAAAAAAATAAAGAATGTTTTTGGGTATTTATGAAAACTCATTAAGTTTCAGATTTAAATTCAGCAATATATTTCCAAAAAAAGGAAATATAAAATGCAATTTTTCAACAAAAAATGTCAGGAATTTAAGGCCTTTTAATCTTCTGATCAGAATTTATAGATATTATGGACGATATTGAAATTTTTTACTTCAATATTTTTCTTAAGGTGTGTACTGTGTATGCACCCCTAGTGGTTAAGTGATTTATAAAAAAGTAAATATTGATTATTCCTGATATTTATGTTATGAACGGAGTTACTTTAAAATATTTTACCTGAGTTGTAATCCTAACTCTGGAGCAAGCACTTCACAATTTAATTCTTCCTGAAATTTTTTAGTTTTTAAAAAAAATATTTTTTTTTTGAGTTGTTAAAATTACTTTTTACTTCGAATCTTATCTGGGGAGGGTTGGTTATAAGTAAATTTTTAGTTTTTTTATGTTTTGATCTGTTAAAAGTTTATTTTTTATTTTCAAAATTTGTATGAGTTGTTAAAATTATTTTTTTATAAAATTTTACCTGGGGAAGATTGGCTAAAAGCTTCCTTGAAGGAGGCACGTTCAGAACGCGTGGAATTTCAATCTAATCAAATTGGAAAATTACCTTGGAGCCCAGGTCTGGGAAGAAATTATCGTTAAGAGAGTAATATCCGAAACCTTCTTTCATTGGGGAGACGCCAAATTTTCATGGAGACCTCAGATTTGCATTAAAGCCCCCAAGATTTCATCTGAGACCCCCATTTTCTTTGGAGACCCCCAGATTTTAATTTTAGACCCCAAAGTTTTCGTCGGAGACCCCGGGCTCTGCATTGGAGACCCCAAACTTTTTGATAAGCCCCCTCAATTTTCCATAGAGATCTGGGGGCGGGGGGCTTTAGTGAACATCTGGGAGTCTACAAATAAGTCCTTGGGGTCTCCAGTCTTTGCTAAAAATCGTTTTTTAGAAATGTCACCTCTGCTAGGCTACTCTGAAGGCTTTGAGACCAAATAGAAAACCAGTCGATCTCAGAGACATCTATTGTAGGCGGTAGGTTTAGAATTACTGATTTCTGTCGGTACTTTCCAAGTGGCGCTAGTGAGCCGGACTCCTCTGTTACTTGTGTCCCAAATGGCGACGGTTTACCGCCTTTTCCAATCATGAAGTATGTGTCTAGGAAATATTATCATGTAAATTCTAATACAGAACCAAAAAGGTAATTTTTTATTTAAATCTAGGCAATCAGTTAATAATTACCCGAATAACCCGACATTTGTTAACCCATCCCCGGTAAAATTTCCCTCCTTTTAATATGTACTCCCCCCCACCCCCCAAGACACACTACTCATCACGTAAATGTTTCAACAATAACCTGAAATTTCTCCTGAAAAAGTAAAATCTTGAAGAAGAATTGATCGAGAATCCAAAATTATGACGTCAGAAGCTGTCGCCTCTCCCTTTCCCTAAAATAGAGTCGAGTTTAAAGGGACTGTTAGCCCATTATCAAGTGACTCTCGACATGCAAAGATTTACAAGGGTACATTTAAAAGCTTTGTCTGATCAAGTATGAATTAGATATTAACGTTTAAAATTATTTGCAATTTTTGACTTTTTACTTAAAAAACTAGATTTCGTTCTTTGTCTGCAGGATTTATCAGAGTTTAACGCTTTTAAATCTAGACAGCAAACGATAATTTTCGCGAAAAAATTTCCTTTGGTAAATCGCAAACTTATTCGCAAAATTGAGCATTTTTTGCAAAAAATGAATTTTGCGAAAGGAAGCGAAAAATTATGCGACAATTTGCAAAATTTTTCGTAAAAAACGAAATTGTTTTTAATTTTTCGGAAAATTTTCGCATATTTTCTCTACGCCTAGAATGCGAAAAAATAGAAAATTTTTGGCGAACAAATTTTTGTTCGCGAAACGTTTTCGCTATTTCGCTGGTAACCTAAACTAGTTAATGAATCTAAACTACATGAATTAATATTTTAATTAACCTGTAAAGGTCCAAGTTGTCTTGGTCTAGGTATATTCAACTTTACATTGTCTGATACAAGAACTCGGCCAATCATTTTCTAAACATATTAGAGTGTAGAGTATAGAGTGTAGAGTGTAGAGTGTAGAGTGTAGAGTGTAGAGTGTAGAGTGTATAGTGTAGAGTGTAGAGTGTAGAGTGTAGAGTGTAGAGTGTAGAGTGTAGAGTGTAGAATGTAGAGTGTAGAGTGTAGAGTGTAGAGTGTAGAGTGTAGAGTGTAGAGTATAGAGTGTAAAATGTAGAGTGTTGAGTGTAGAGTTTTTCTACCTGATTTTTTCGATCTAACATTCCTATCCAGTCTACAGCATAAATGGATTTTCCCTGAAAGTTTAAAAGCTAAGAATCAAAATTAAAGTTATAAATAATTTAAGTATATTTTTATCTCTCTTAGCTAGCTATTTTTATAATTTACCTATATTTCTATTCCTATTAGGTAATTATATTTATGATTTACCTATATTTGTATCCCTCTTAACTAATTATATTTATAATTTACCTATACTTTTATCTCTCTTAGCTAATTATATTTATAATTTACCTAAATTTTTATCTCTCTTAGCTAATTATATTTATAATTTACCTATATTCTTATCCCTCTTAGCTAATTATATTTATAATTTACCTATATTTTTAACTCTCTTTTAACTAATTATAATTTTAATTTACCTATATTTTTATCCCTCTTAGCTAATTATATTTATAATTTACCTATATTCTTATCCCTCTTAGCTAATTTTATTTATAATTTACCTATATTTTTATTTCACTTAGCTAATTATATTTATAATTTACCTATATTTTTATTCCTCTTAGCTAATTTTATGGCTTATTTGCGGGAATGTAAATAGTAAATGTAAATAGTAAATGTAAATAGTAAATGTAAATAGTAAATGTAAATAGTAAATGTAAATAGTAAATGTAAAAAGCAATATTAAGAATGAAGGTCTAAAGCATCCCTTTTAAAAATTGAGTTGTTCTTATAAGTGGATTATATTGTTTATTTAATTATAGTCAGCAGCTCTATAGACTTTACAGTGACTAGTGAACTAATGAATATGTTTAATCCTAATCTCTACTGACCTGTAAACTAATGAATATGTTAAATCCTAATCTAAATTAGCATGTCTGAACGGATTAAACTAATTTTAAAAAATGTTTATTTTAAATAATACCTGAGGAAAAGAGAGAAGAATTGTAGATTTATCTCCCTTCAACTCTTCTCCTCTAAAAATTTAAATTTTAAAAAAAATGTTGCAATTACTTTTTATTTTATCGCCTTTTGACCAACATTAACGACCTATGATTACCCCATTAGAGAAAGGTTAAGTTAATTAACGTCTCTTCAAGGTTTTTGGGAAAAAATAAGCTCATTTTCATAAAAAAATATTTACAAATACTTTTTTGGTTATTCAAAATTTTACTTAACCCCGGGTTGCCTCGACCAATTTTGTCTAAAAAACATACCTCCCTGCACTCTGGACTTTTGGGACCGATATATAGCTTGTTGATAGCTACGTTTGTACCCTTGTGTGGTAAAGAGCCGAAGTAATAGCTTGTTGAAAGCTACACTTGTGTCCCTTTGTGGCATTTAGAGCCTGGGTAATAGCTAAATTGATAAGCTAAGCTTGTGTCCCTGTGTGGCATTTAGAGTCAGATGGGTTGGATCCTGGTTTAATTGGATAGTGGACTGGTTGTTTCTGGACTAATGCAGTTTGCGGGACGAACTTTTAAAAGTACGGCATTTACAACAGTTAAACATAACTAGCTATTATACTCAAGTTCGTTTTGGCAACCGAATTAGCATTAATAATACTACTTTCTATGAAGTCAAATAATTTGCTGGAAAAAGAATTGTGATAAGTTTTCCATCCATATTTCAAGATTGGCGAACCATTCCTCTAAAGGGATTGTATGTAAGTTTAATTTCAAGTGATCCTGCATGCTAAGAGGGCAATGTTCGTCGAGTACAGAGATATTCGTGTTTAAACTTATCGAAACCGGTTTGTATTCAGCTTAAATTTCCGGTCTGCGCAGTGTGCTGTCTGAACTCAACACATGAAAAATTAAATGTACATAGCACACACAAATCTAGAAACTATTACGGTGATGCATCAATTTTCTAAACCTGCAGGTTAATTTTGAACTATCGCAACATACTCCTTTTGCCTTTGATTTTACATTTACTAACTGAGTTAAATTTTTTGTACATAGCTCAGACTTGTATACATGAGATTTTATTGTTTGTCTTTCTTTGTGGAGTATTACTGTGCTAGCAGTATTGCAGTTTTTTCTTTTCTAAATTAAAACTTTTTGCTAAAATATTTGGCTGGTTCCGGTGAGAAAACCCAATTTACTGTAAGACCAAGCATCATCAAACAAAATGCTAAATCCGATAATTTCCACACTTTGCTCAGAATCCTTTCAGGCATTCATTCTTTTTTTCTTTATTTAAAAAAGTTGCTTGTTTAAATTAAAAAAAAATACTCTTATCAAGGCATGAGCCACAGATGAGGCCACAAAAATAGTCCAAACAGACAATGCCATTATCAGATACATTATCAGATACTTACACTCCTTCCAAGTTTGTAAGTGGATAGCCAGTTTTAGTGTACGAACCGTCTGGGTTCAAAGTACCAGCGTACATAAATGTTCCTACAATAAATAAGTATTTTACATTTCATCCGATACTATGGTTTGAAACTCCCAAAGAAACACATTCAAATCAATTTTTTTCTAGGATTCTTGAATTTGGTTAGTGTAAATTCAAGTGACCCTTCATATTAATTATTCACGACTACTTTACAGGGAAGTTACGAAAACTTTACTTTACAAGGGGTTCCCAAGACCAATTTTACAAAAAATCCAGAGCGCAGCGAGGGATGTTCTTTAGACAAAATGGGTTGAGGGAACCCGTGGTTAAGTAAAATTATTAATTTCACGAAAAAGTAGTGGTTATTTTACATAACTGTAGCAAGGGACGTAAAGTGATTTAACCCCCCTCTGTTGAGGTAATCCTGGGTCTGTAATGTTGGTCAGAAGGCGGTATAAAACTAAAGAGGTTTTCTACCTAAAAAATTGATATTTGCGTGAGATAAGGGAATTTGAATTTTGATGCCAATTTTAGAAAAAAGTTTGACATGAGCTGACAACTTTAGAATGGTGGATATCGAGATAAATGCTTGATCTCCTCTCTTTCTTAATCTCAAGATTAATTAATGCTTGTTCTCCTCTTGCTATTAATCTCCAGGTTAATTAACCGATTCAAAAGTTTCCAGCTTTGAACACTCGCCTAACAGTCTATTTTTCTAATCTTGAAATATCGTCGCAACTATGTTAAAATTTTTAAGTTTGATTTAGCAGAAAGAAAACTGAGAAATATAAACGGTCTAAAAAATCAGATTTTAACCAAGGTTAGATTTGAGTTTGAGGCAAGTGTTGAGCTGAGAAAAGGCAGGTTTACCTGAGCCGAGGTTGGAAAAGACAGGCTTACCTGAGCCCGAGGTTGGAAAAGACAGGTTTACCTGAGCCCGAGGTTGGAAAAAACAAGTTTACCTGAGCCGAGGTTGGAAAAGACAGGCTTACCTGAGCCCGAGGTTGGAAAAGACAGGTTTACCTGAGCCCGAGGTTGGAAATAAACAAGTTTACCTGAGCCCGAGGTTGGAAAAAACAAGTTTACCTGAGCCCGAGGATAGAAAAGACAAGCTTACCTGAGCCCGAGGTTGGAAAAAACAAGTTTACCTGAGCCCGAAGTTAGAAAAGACAAGCTTACCTGAGCCCAAGGTTGGAAAGGACATGTTTGAAATGAATATTGTTGTTTTATCAACGGCGTATAGGTCACCAGCCACACCGGGTACAGTGTCCTCCAAGCTTCCAATATATGTACCGTAGTTTGTACATAAACATACATCTAAATACAAGAAAGTACATAAAAATATATCTAAATACAAAATGGTACATAAACATACATCTAAATACACAATGGTACCTAAACATACATCTAAATACAAGATGGTACAGAAATATACATCTGAATACAAGATGGTACATAAAAATGCATATAAATACAAGATGGTACATAAACATACACCTAAATACAAGATGGTACATAAACATACAATTAAATACAGCATGGTACATAAACATATCAATTACAATATGGTACATAAACATACATATAAATTCAAGATGGTACATGAAAATACATCTAATTACAAGATTGTACAGAAATATACAATTAAATACAAAATGGTACATAAACGGATGAATTACAAAATGGTACATAAACATACAAATAAATTTAAGATAGTACATAAACATACATTTAAATACAAGATGGTACATAAACATACGATTAAATACAACATGGTACAAAAAAAATATCAATTTCAAAATGGGACATAAACATACATATAAATTCAAGATGGTACATAAACAAACATTTAAATACAAGATGGTACATAAACATGCATCTAAATGGAAGATGGTACATAAACATATAAATAGAATAAGAATTAAAGTAGAAATATTGGAAAAGAGGGTTACATAATTTTAATGAATGCAAAGTACTGAAAACTAATGGAAACTTATAGATAATTCCTCAAGCTTACATTTCAAAGATTAGATTTGATGAAAGCATTAATTAAATGTTTAAGAGTGGTTTGAACTGGTTCGACATATCAATACTAATTAATTTGTTACAAACAAATATGTTTTTAAACGAAGTGTTCGCGAAAAATGAAAGGGGGTATAGGCTTACGGCGAAAAATAAGCGCTTTTGATCGCTACTAATATAATCCGACTTTTATCTTGATTTTTTAAAAAATAATATTTCGCTGGCGCTGAATTTTCGAACATTCCTGGTAAATATGAAAATGTCGTCTTCATTATCAAAAATACTCGAAACAGGAATATTGTTTGTGATATCCGAAAGATTTGTTTAAAATTAAATTGATTTTTAACACTCCCTCCAATTAAAACTATTTTGTTCTAGCTATTTCTAAAAGCTTGAACATTTTAGAAAAAGAGAAAGGAACTGAATTTTTGCCAGAAACTCAAATTTTCAAATCCACATCTTTGTAACCTGATCTAGCACAATTTACAGAATTGAGAATTGAAATATTAAAGGTCTACAGTATCGGGTTGCAAAGATATGGGGATTCGAAATTCAGAGTTTCATGGCAAAGACTTAAAACCTTTAGAGCAACTTTAGAGTGTTTATTATAGTATCCTTAACAGAACATCGATTCTCAAAAATACATAGGTTCTACGTAGGCTTTCCTACAAAATGGAAAAATCTTTTCTTTTTTTTGTGGAAAATTTAGCATTTTTGGATTCGCAGAAATGTCGCAAATTTTTGTTTGCGAAATTCCGCATTGTTTGCGCTTCCTTTCTCAAAATTTATTTATGCGAAGTTTTGCGAAATACGAAAAAATTATTTTGCTAAATTTCGGTTTTTTATGCTCTAATTTTAACTTGTTATAAATTACAATAACCCAAAAGTGCCGACGAGGCCCTCTGTTGATATAAATTGGAATAACAGTTTCATCCTTAAACATTTCTAAAACAATTTGCTAACCGCGTTTTTCTAGAATGATCAGAAAAAAAGTTTTTTTTAAAGTGTCATTTTAGACCTTTCCGGCCCAGCCGAAATATACTTTCAATAGTTTAGATAAATAATTTGACCAAATAACAGTACATTTTATGGACTTTATACATCTTTACTTAAATCTTTTATAAAAAAATGCTCAATTTTGGTAAAGAAGGAATTAAGAAAATATTTAGCCTACCTACCTACATACTTTTCAAAATACTTTTACAGTATCATAAATATCCAAGTATCACAATAGTTTCAGTAAAAGTAAATATTTCCATTTACTGATAGCACCGACTGAAGGATTCAAAGCTCTGATTTTATAATGAGATAGATAGAAAGATAGATGTTGCCACCAAACTATTTCTATTGGTTCAAAATAGACATTAACCACATGACTGAACCCTGATTGGATCAGGCGCTGATGGACTCGGCATAAAGGGGTGATGGGTTAAGCGATGAATCAATAATCATACAAACAAATAACAGCGCTACCCATTAAGAAGATTTCAATTGTAATATTTATACATTCTATGTTTTCGTTTAAAAATATAAGAGAAAAAGTCTTTTGCATGTAACTAGTGTTTCAAATCGGAATTCCGCTCCACGAAACTAAAAACCATTTATAGCAACATTTCATAATTAAGTTTGGAGACAAGAGTGAATCCACTGTTTTATGGTCATCTCTGCATGACATCTCCTCTCCTATTCTATGAAGTGTTCCGTTTTTTTAAATGTCCTATCTGTAATGTTCTCATTATGTAAATTTATTCAAAAGCTGTCTTTCAATAAAATTTTCACCACTTTATACTGTTCATTTTCTAGTCTCATTCTTTGTGGATAACCCTGTATGGCATGTATGATGTCAACTTGTCAAGAAGAAGAAGAAAAATGTTCACCTGCAGCAAACAATGACGATTGTAAATTGCAATAATTTTACTGTAGCTGAGTCTCATTCTTTCTACATAACCCTTCAAACAGGATTAGCATAAACAGAAAAAGGCTTCATAAATGCTGTACAGTCATCTTTAAACTCTCATCCTTTGTGGGTGATAATTGTACATAACATAACTTCTAAATGTAAATTATATTTATATTCATAAACATGATTTTTTGCGGTGGTTCAAGCTTGGCAAATATAGTTTCTAGGTGTTACGCAAGCACATGCTTCGTCATGAAGTCTATAATGCACCCCTGTTGTTCCACTATTCACCCCTGCTTTCAAGATGAAGCTGCTGGAGATGAAACCTATTCTTGCCGGCGAATTCATCTGTCTACGCATGAGCAAGAAACTCGCGTGTGTTGTTCTTTTCAGTTTTTTCCAGTATTATTGTAAACTTGTATTCATGTGATATATTTACTGATTATCGTGCTAAATTTGGAGGACTAATGTGGTAAATATGTCTTTTAAATATTTAAATGCATTCTTTGTGTTTCGTATGTTCATTTTCGTATATTTCCTAGCAAAGCTACAGTTTTTAACGCCTGAGATTATGATTTTGTATGGATGATATATTGTTGAATTGTATTCTCAAAGCTTTTCTGTAGACTTATACAAGTTTTATTGTTAGATTGAAGATCTGTGCCGTCAATAAAACTTGATGCTATCCTGTCTTTGATTGATTATGACGAGTAGCGAGAGTAGAGGATCCTCCGGTCAGGCCCGAGGAAATACAGCACGGTAGATGTCTATATTATCTTAAGGTCTTTAGGAAATCGCCGAGGTTGCGTAATTAACACCAGGAGGGTTTGGGGCAATTCAATAAACATTTGACTGAGCATAAAAATTGATTTTATACCATATTCATTTATCAGTAAACCCATACATTTGTTTCTTTGGTCAAATTGTGCATCTAAACTATCGTAGGTCAAAAACAGCTGATCCCAGTATAGGTCGTTTCGACTTGGGCCTATTTTGGCTGGTCCGGAAAGGTCAAAAAACGACCTGTAACATTTTCACACAAAAAAATTGATAAATGCATTTAATTGAATCAAAATTCTTCAATGTAAAAAATATATAGAAAATCCTTACAAACAACTTGTTTAATATACATAAAAAGAAAAAAATTAGAGGTTAATTGAATGTTTTTTTTTCAGAAACTCTATGTGTTTTCTATGAGAGGTCCTAATTTATTGACCTAAACAAACAAATAAAATCTGGTGCTACAGCAAAAATGCTAGGCCGTAGAGAATAGAAAAGCTTACGACGAAAACGAATACCACCATAACAAAACTAGTTTACCAAATATCAAATTAATTTTATCGAAAATGACCTATAATTGTCACTAATGGGATAAGTTCGTAGATTTATTTATCTAAAAATATTTCCTAATAAAACCAATCATTTTTTTTGACGAACAACAAGCATTTACAATTACTTTTGATCTTTCTATTTTCATGCATGCACGTGTACATATTGATATTTCATAATGTTTACATTTAATCCAATTATCTACTTCATGAATTTTTACAATTACTGGAAAAAACATCATATCCATCATATCCAATTTGTCGAATTTGAATTAAAAAGTGATTCACTTGTTATTTATTTCACCTGTTAATGTTAAAAGCAATAATGTAGTGAATAAAAGACTTCTAGTTGAGCCAGGACAAGTCGCCATCTTGAATTTGGAACTGGAATCCGCCATCTTGGATTGGGAACCGGAAACCACCATTTTGGTTTTCTTGCCTCTCTTTCTAAATCAAAATTTAACAAGAAATTTATTTGTCAAAAATCAAAAATGGGAGAGAAAATATTGAATTCTATTTTTTTGGATTAAAAAAAGGAAAAAAAATGTTTAGTCTTATTTGACTAAACTGATTCCACATGATCAAAACTGGGGACAATGGACAGCCGATATTCATCAGTTGGTAAAATTAAATCTTAAGCATAGAATAGCTTATAGATATTCATCTTAAAATCTTTCAAAAAAATAATCAAAACTATATTTTTTTCGTTAAAAATAAAGATGTAATAAACTCAGTGTTAAACTCAGAAATGTTAGATAAATGATCAGAGCTGCAGAACTTTAGAATGGGATACCTTTAATCTCGACTACTTAATCCGAATATTCAATGTGGACACTTTTAATTTCTTCCTTAATCCACTTTTTTGGATATAGAACAGAAAAGAAAACACCGGTTTTTCAAAATTAGAGAATCCCTCCCGTTTCTGATAATAACTTTGATTGGTTGATTTTTATACACATTTCAGGACATAAGTTACAAGATTAGGTTAGTCTCGAGATTAAGAAAGAGAGATGATCAAGCATTGATCTCGATATCCACCATTCTAAAGTTTCAAGCTCAGGTTGATAATTTTAAGTTAAAACAAATTTTTTCTCGGGTTTTAATTTATTGATCGCTTATCGCGATTCGCAGTTAACCCTATTCCTGCTGGGGGGGGGTCAATTTGAACCCCCCCCCCTGTAGTTTTTTTTACATAACTCAAAAAGTATTGGTCTGAGGCTGTTGAAATTTTCTGACTTTTTTTGACAAAAGGAAACGAATTGCACAAGTTTTGCAAAAAAAAATTGCAAATTTTTTGCAAACAACCTGTCAAAGGAAATTTGCACATTTTTAGTTTTTCTTGATTAAAAATCAGGTTATTTAAAAGTTTGCAAATTTTTTTGCATATTTGAAATGGCATGGTCAAGGGCTTTTCAAAAATGTATAATTTTTCATTTTTTGGACAAATCTTTTTTTGCAAACATTTTTACTTTATGACTGGATTTTGCGATAAAAAATTCAATTTTTGTAAATTTGCAAATTTTTTTGCAGATTCTAAAAGCAGAGCACAAGAGCTTTTCAATGATGTACCATTTGTCATATTTGGACATCAAACATGGGATTTAGAGGGGGGGGGTCAAATTGACCCCCCCCCCCAGCATATCCTTGTTTTCAAGTACCCCAGCAGAGATAGGGTTAATTGCTAAATTTTAAGTTTTTATTTTTTTATTGGGTATTCTTCAAAATGTCTGCGTAAAACAATGTTTTTTTTATTTTATTTCTATAATGAAAACGACTTTTTTATTTAAGTTTTTATTGTTAGCAAGCTTTTTTCGAATACAAGTTTACAAGTAATTAAAGAAAAGTTTTTTTATTAACAACCTTTTCGTGTTTCCATGTTTTTGTGCATCCACACTGTTTAAAAAGCATGATATGAATCAAAATTGAAATCAAAAGTAGTCTTTATTATATTGATATAATTGCCTACCACCCTATCCTTTCAAATGGACGTTAATCGCGGTTAATTGCTAATAATGCGTCTTAGATGACGTGATTTTGTGTAACCCTTCATTTATACAGAGTATGTCCAAATCTCAAGGGTATCCTTTTACCCTTCATTTGAACTTTTTTACTTTCACTTTTTTAGTAAGGTTCTTTATATTAATAATATTCGGAATATTCAGAAATGAAATTTAAGAGAATGGCATTCAAACGAATTTAAATGAACAATTTTTTCTTTGACTTGTTATATTTTGAAAAGTTGCTTCTATCTGTTAAATTAATTCAACTTAAGAAATAAGAAAATAAAATATTTGAAAAGTAAATTTGTGTTTCGATTAGTTTAATAATGAATGGATGAACAAATAATAATAAGTTTTACCTTTCAGATTTAGTATTTTATCTTCATAATCTTCATAATAAAACCATTTTCTGGAATCAGTCTGGAAAAAAATTGATTTAATAATAGTTTCATAAAAAGATCCATTGTTTTATCTAATATTTTGCTCTTACAAAGGTTAAAAGTAGGGTTTGCAGCAAACGAAATTATCTGCATTTTCTTTTTCTCGAAAATTTCGCATTTTTTCGCGAAACAGATTGAAGCGAAATTTCGCAAAAATGTTCGCATTTTTTTCGAGCAAAAGAAATGCGAAAATTCTCGCGACCATTTGTTCTCGGGAAATATGCGAAATTCGATTTTTCCTTTTCGCTGCAAACCCTAGTTGAAAGACAGTTTTTGAAAATATGTTTCTTAATGCTTGGGATTGAGTACAGTTATAAAGTAACAATTTCAAAAAGCTCTTAAAAAAGATATTAAAACATGTAAATATTTGTCAAAAACATTTTTTCCGACATTTTTTGACATTTTTAGCTGAATTGCCTGGCGTTGTCTGTGAAATAAGTTTAGCCTGTGTTTTCCACAGGGTACCCATGGGTTACCTAAAAAATTCAGCCCGTTTGGTCCAACCGTTTGGCCAGCCATAGCTAACATATAAAGAAACATATACACACAAATATATACAGATGAGTGAAGAGAATTATTAAATAAAAAAGGAAATACGGAAAAGAAAAATGTCACTTTCAATTAACTAGCTCTTGTAGTTTTGTAACAAATAACAATTAAACCCAGCATGATTCTTGATTTTAGGAGAAACTTGAGGACTTCTCATCAAAGAAGAATTATTGCTCCCTACTTGGATAAAAAGTTTATTAATTGAAAAAGAAGATTTTGTTTCGACCATACAGATAGCATGTAGAAATAACGATTATGATTTCAAGCACAATGTTTGTAATTTGGAAATGCACTGGGTATATATATATATAAATATGTGTATATTTCTACATATGTTAGCTATAGCTGGCCTAGCGGCCGAACCGAATTGACTGATTTTTTTTAGGGAACCCATGGGTACCCTTTGGGTATCATTGACTAAAATAAAGATTTTATTTTACAAGATTAGATTTTATTTTTAAATTCCACTGGCAACGCCGGAAACTTCAAAAAATTTAGGGTTTCTGCTATCAGAATAGCTAGTTAGACGTTAAGGTTTGATATATAACAAAATGTGTATCGTTGATTTAGTTTGATAAATTGATTAATAAATACGATATCAAATATTGTGACAGAATCAGGGACCGTGTCATACATTTAATACATCCCATAGATTACATAGATTTAATACATCCCATAGATTACATAGATTACATTTTTATGAAACCTCATTAAATGATCTGTAAACGGGATCTTGAGTGACATTTATTCAGTAGCATGTCTGATACACAATGGTACCCTCTATCTTAGCAACGGTAATGATGGTATCATCGTTTTCTATCTTAGAGCGGGTTAAACTTTGAGACTTTCAATGTCTCGATGTATCATAAATTGGCAAGTATTTTTTTTTAGAAACCACGGTTAAAAATAATTAATTTTCAAAGAGAAAAACAAAAATTTCTTCCTTGATTTTGCGCAATCAATCAATTCTTTCCATACAAAGGTGCTGTTTAGACGTAAGTCGAGTTTTAAATTTCTTCCGGATCTATTTGGTTGTGAAAGCTAGGCCTTAAGGATAGGGTTGTTAATCGTTTTTAAAACGATCGTTTCGTTTATAGAAAAAAGATCGTTTTTGAAAACAAACCACTCCTTTTGAACTTTAAAAAAACGAAAAACTATCGGTTTTTTTCAATCGTTACCGAAGGTCGTTGTTAACGGTCGTTAGCGAAGGGTCGTAGTTAAAGGTCGTAATAAAGGGTCGTCGTTTACGATCGTCAAAAATAAAAACGACCTAGTTTCGTTAACGATCAACAACAAACTTTTCAAAAACAATCGTTATAAAAACAATCGTATTTTTAAAAACATTCTTTCGTTTTCGTTTTTTCTTTATCGGTTTTAAAATAAAAAGTAAGTTTTTCTTTAAGGTGAAAACGTTCCAACCCTACTTGTTTAAGAATGATAAACTGTCCAAGCATTTTAAAAATGAAGGGCGTAACCTTTTTTTTAATGATTTTCAAATAAATCTGCTCCTTAAATGCTTCACAAAGATTAAAGGTTTCGCCCTAATTTCCAAAGTGCTGTTCTGTAAACGTAATTTTGATTGACCCTCCATTTATAGAGTGGAATATCATATTGACAAGGGTTCCCTTAAAAACTTTGTCTGCTCAAGTATCGATTAGGCTGTCAGTGTTTAAAATTTTGAAAACTGATCATTTTCAATTGTGTTATTTTCTACAAAATGACTTGTGCATTTCAACAACAGGAAAACTATGTAGAAACTATTTTAATTAAACGCTTTTAAATAAAAAAAACGAAGCTATTATTATTATTGATTATTGATTAGATAAAGATTTTGATTCAATGATACCGTTGTGCATCGGGCAACCCAATTTTTATTGAAGGGACAAGAATGTTTAATACTAAAAACATTTATAAATACACAACTTTTCATAAAAATAGAAAATTAATATTTTTGATTTTATGTAATTTTTTTTACGGTTTTCTGCAACTGTAAACTAGTTTTTTTCTTTGTTAAATCAATGAATAAGCCATTAGAAGACTATAATTCAAGACAGAAGACTTAATTGACCCTAGGTATAGTGTCTTATTACATGATTTTCAGGTCGTCATTACAATCTCATCCTTTGTGGAAAACCCCATCGATAGCTACTACTTACATGTAAAGCTATATCCATGAAAAGTTCCAAAAGCAATTTCTTTTATTGATGTTACAAGTTAATCTTCAATTGGAAATCAAGATATTAACTTCCGTCACGAAAACTACACTTTGGAGGAAAAAGTTTTTTATTGTTTTTTTCCAAATAAAAACCACGTTCAACAAAAAGACGACTATTACATTTCAATAGATCACGTGACCAGTATACTGCACTGCCATTGCATAAAGTTCTAGTGACGTAATATGTAATAATATTATCAATTATATCTATTAAAAATGCAAAATGAAATTCAAAAAATTATAATAGGAGCAAACCTAAAATTCTCAGACTTCTGTGGGATATCATCGTTTTCAGATTGGTTGTGATTTGTTGAATATCTGTTTAATACTACAACGCATATACAAAATCTGATAGATGTCTTATATTTATTATTCAACGCCTAAGATTCTAAGGTTTCAGCCTATACCCCTTTCATTATTCCTTTACACACCCGGCCTTAAATTAAAATTGAATTTAATATATTAGATCATTATTATGTTTACTTTAATTTGATGCGTCAATCAAGTTAAAAATTTGAAACTTAAAAATCTTTCAATCAATCTAAGATTATCCGATTTTTGACTCGTCATTATTATGATTTGAAGAATAGAAACTATTGCTTAATGTTCATGCATTAAATGAATAACGAAAAGAAAAAGTTATTTTTTTCTGGTTAATGAGCATTTAGATACACATTGAATAGTTTCTGCGTAACAATTAAACCATTTAATGGAGTAAAACATATGTCTTAAATATAAACATATATGATATCCATCCAGTATATCTATATATAAATACTTGGCTTGTCTGGGTGTTTGTTTGTTTGTATTCAATAAACGTTAAAACGGCTAAACCGACCGGGCCTAATTTTTTTGTGGGATCTCGCGTAACCCCAGGGAAGGTTTATGAATGATCAAAATTTTAAAAATTTTGTGATTTAAATTTTTTAGTTTTGTAAAATTTTGAAAATGCGCGAAAAAATATTATGAAATCAGCAAAGAGAAGATGCTCACAGATAAAGACACAATTAAAAGTTGAAATAGAAGACAGGCGCCCTGGTATATCTATAAAAATAAAGTTGTAATCTATGATTGTGTCTGTCTGTTTGTTTGTTTGTCAAATCATAATTTGGGAACCCGTGGTTCGATTTGCATCAAATTTTGATTGGGGACCTCGGGAGACCCACAGGAATGTTCTTAACCTGATTTTGAGATATTAAATTGAGTATATAGACTTTGATAGCGATAATTTAGTTTCTAAGTAAAATCGTTCAAGTGCGGGTAAACGACGGGAGTAACTTTTAGTAACCTGGGTATCGCTGGGTTCCCAAGCTAGTATATATATATAATTATATTAGAGACTGGCAGCTGGTGGGGTCTTAAATGTAAGACATGTGGCCTCAGCGCTCGGCCCAGAAAGTGTCTTAACCTAACCTAACCCTAAATAAATACTAATTTAATTATTTTTCTGGATCTACAAAATTCGGTCCCCCTCTCTCTATTGAATAAAAATAGGCTTGATGTAAAGTCGTCTTCCTATTCTACAGTTTCATAAGTCTCACTATAACTTGAGTCTACACATAACTGTAAATAAATGTCATTAAAAATAAAAATGAAAAGCTACGTCAACAAATTCAAAAAACTGTAGCAAAATAATCTTCTTCGTAATTGTTTAATTATAGTTTTTAGGATTAAAACAATTATACATTGTATCATTAGAAAAGTACGTAATTGCGGCACGTTAAATCTAAATGAATAAATGCATGAATTCCACACGACGTAAATAGACATGAAGTAGTGTGTCTTAATAATTATGCCGATGACTCGATCATATCCTTTGGAACACACTGTATACTGATAATAATTTTGTGCACATTGTTGAATACAACTTTCCATATATATATACACTACCAGCGAACCATATGCTAACTGTATTCATTTAACACAGGATTTCTCCAGAGTGCCTGTATTCAGGGCTTAACTGCCTGATGGTCAGACACTAACTGCTGACTCCTGATTTTATTAATTCACCCTCCATTTAATAATTGTCAGATTTAAACCGGTTCCTTTATCTGCTGATAACTGATATGGAAGATATCATCGTTTTCCGAACTTGACAAGCATTTAATCATAATTTCTTTCTTTTTCTACCTCTGCATAAATGCGTAAATAACTTTGATAGAGAACGCCGGAATTGAGAACAATCAACTTTAAGATGAAACATAAAAATCTAACAATTATAGTAAATCCGTTGAACGATTTCGAATTTTGTATTACTATGTGGAAGACGATGCCTGGCCGCGTTAAACTAGTTCCACAAGATTCAACAGAATGAGATAGAACGGATACGGGGCATAGTACTGATAAAACATCTACACGTGTGATTTCGATATTGACTCTAGTTCTGAACCCTCTAGTAATAAGTTATAGAAATATATATACTGGAAGTTATTTATGCGTTGTTATTTAGAGTCTGACTCACGTCCTCTATAACTAGGCTATTTATTTAATCTAATGAGCCTCAAATTGGGATTAACTTTTTATTTCTTGGGTTTTAGCCTTTTCTTTAGTTGTGCATCCCAGGCTAAGTTTGCAATAAAAGTTTTTAATAAGTTCTCATTAAATAGGCGTCAAGCTTTATTTAAAACTACAGAGCGTCTCATATCATTATAGGTTATCTCCAAGCATTACCGCTATTACATTATTCATTTAGAACTCGAAAAATACAACTTTTTTATGGTTCCTTTTTTTAAATTTCTGATTAGGTTTCATAAATATCAATTTAGAGCTAAAACGGTGACCCAATATAATGTGGGACACAGGTTTTTTAAATATTTTCAACCAGAATTCAACCAAAAAAGTCTTTATTTACTAATGTTAAAAGGATTTTCAAACTATTTGTAACTGTATTGTCATAAAATGTGCCCGTAAAAAGTCTAAAAATATGTCCGTTATAACAAGTACAAATTATTTCATCCTCCGCGACATTTCTTTCTCCAAATAAAAAAATTTTCATTCACACCATTTTAAATAAGAATACATTAAAAAAAATCATGATGCATACCTTTATTTATTAAATACAAGTTATTGGTGGGCATTTTTTAAAGTTAGGATAAAATAAATAAAATTTAAGATAGAACTAAATAAACTAATTATATATAATATTCAATAAAACATAAAAATTACAAATCTGGATTTTATAAACATATTTGTAAATAATAGAAAAAAGGAATAAAAGCAATTAATATTTGCAGCAATAGATCACAAAATATCAAGAGAAATATCGTAATATATCTCACACAATATTTAGAGATATATTTGTGTCTCCGTACACAGGATTATACTTGTCGTACAGTTGTACAAGAGCTGTAACGTACTGCTTGTGTAAATCCTCGATTTCTTCAACTAAAATATAACAAAATTTAGTTTGTAACATTACATAATGTTTAAGAACTGCAGAGACTTTATAAAACCCTAAATAGTTCAATTCACAACGATACCTTTAACCTCTTTTATTAACAAGCGTGAAAAATATAGTTTTGATCCTAGGATTTTATAGTTTTAATAAATGGTTTCACTTTAGGGGTAACTTTAGAATTTATGAAGTGTACAGGCTAGGGAAGAAATTATAAGAATTTAACACTTTAAAGAAAGAAAAACAGCGTTAGCGGTCTCATTTTTGCTTAGGTGAAATTTAAATATGTAATGTAAATCACTATAGATTAACTTAATGACTGACTCTTTGAAATTACGTGCATAGTCCCTTTGGGCTTAATGAAAAGACTGTAAATATTTCACAAAGCTCACAATACTAATGTATCTTCAGCTAGGGTTACCAACAAGGATAAGACTGTAAAGACCACCTGGAATTCTTAAAATATGGCAATCTTATGGTTAATTTTAATCTTCTGCCATAGATGTAGTCTTATCTTAGCTTTATTACTGATTGGGCAACAACAAAAAAGCAAGTTTTACAGTAGCAGGAAATCATAAATATAAGGAGACAGAAAGAACCTAATTTGTATTGAAAAAAGGCAAGTTGGGCAAGAAAATGGCAATTTTTTATTCTTTCTTATTTTAGAAAACGTAAAAGGTTGAACTTAAACACTCATATAACAGTTAATTTTGACACAATTTCAATGAAATGACTTTGAAAATTCTTTTTTTTTTTGGCATCAATATCTTTCTTACATTTTATGAAAATAAAGTGAAGAACTCTAGATTTTGTTTTGGAATAATGTACGAGATATCATAAACTTGATTTAATAAAGTATTAAACTTTAATTTCAACCAGCCGGGGCAGGTGGTAAAAACACTTAGGGACACTAATTACTCCATCGAAGAGAAGGCATTTATTTTTAAGGTTTTATATTTATTTATATTTAGATACTTAGAGTTGAGCATTGTTATTATCCATTTGATAAACTCCCAGAATATTTAGGCTTTCAAAATTTTGTTACGCTAATTAAAATCTTGACATCTTGCAGAAGATCGATTTTACAAATCGTTGCAGCTAACGATTGATTTGCTTCGTTATATCTGATATCTAGAGATGTGCCTTCAGTTGGTCCATTTTGATTCGTTTTTTAACTATATTATAAAAATTAAAAAAATTTGGGATAACATAAGATTTAAAAGCAAGTTTGTATACTTTTTTTAATTGGTCATTTAGTCGGATGGAAATTACAATATTACTTCATTGGAAGGATGGTACAGGCCCACAGGGTTACCCATATAAAGATGAGACCTCGGAGACGATTGTGCAGAATTTATTAAAAATTTGTCCCTACATTCAAGGTTCCCGGTAGATGTACACTTATTTTAGTTTGCTAAACATCTCAAATTCTTTTTTAAACTATTTTCAAGGCATAATACCAAATATAGACACAAAATATTTATATTTCAAGAGTTTCATGTCGACATTAAAGTTTCAAACATTGTGGGTATCCCTGTAATCAATAAAAAATAAAAATAATAAATATATTAAACCTGTAGGATTGGAGGTTTTCTCTACTGGTATAGGTTCGCCAACGACAACATTAACCGGTTTTCTAAAAATAAAAACAATTGATAATATTTAATTTTCAATCTTTTAGGAATGAGCTCTTAAAATTCAATATTGAACCAAAAAGACTATAATTCTTAGAGGCATCTTTTTTGGCTCGTTCTTAAACATTGATGAGCCCGCGATTAAAAAAATCGTGAAAATACGACTCGAGTCTAAGCTATTGTTGGGCCTTATTTAAGCTTGAGCTTTCGGATTCAAGCTGCATCTTATTTTCAACGGAATTGAGTTAAAAAAAAACCGGTTATTATTCTATTAGGCGATTTTCATGGAAAGAATTGGCGCATTCCTGGTTTTTATGAGAACAAGACTCAACATTAAGCCTTATTCTCCACTATAGCCAACCAAGGTTGTTTTTTTTCATTGGGCCTAACTCCTTAAGTCGAGCCGAAGATCTTGCAGCTGTCAATCACGTGACACAAGCTGTCGTCAGAGTTGGGTCAACGCTTGGGTCTTAAAATCGGGCTTAAGTCGAGCCGAAGATCTTGCAGCTGTCAATCACGTGACACAAGCTGTCGTCAGAGTTGGGTCGACATCGGGTCTTAAAGTCGGGTTTAAGGAATTACGGCTCGAGCCAAAATTTTTAAATCGCGGGCTCAGATGTGTTTAATTGTCACAAACATCATATTTAAAATCGTATTTCCTTTAATTTTGCATTAATAACTTTTTTGTTAATTATCAGTTTTTTTGTACCACCATTCTTTGACGGGTATAGGGTGTATAAAAACAATCGAAATAAATTACGAAACAAGGATTCGATGATTACGTAATAACTGAAATGATAAATATGTTATGTAGTGAGTAAAAATCAATGTTTTCTTTTTGTGCATAATTTTGCATATTTTTTCTCTTTTCTTTTGGAAACCTGTATTTTCAAAAAAAAATTATTTAAACAAATTTAAACTACACCCTTTATATATGTATTTATATCTTTGTGTGTGAATAAATCTTTATAATAATAATAATAATTTAAATCTAAAATTATAATTTCCTATTCCAGATTTTTCTGGTTTTCACTTCCCTTATGTGAAAGTCAACCTCGTTGAGTATCTTCCAGAGAACTTTTCATGAAAATTTTTATTTGGAAATAAGGAAAATTGAGGATATGCACAATAGTAAAATTCTAGTCATTTTGGGTTCAAACAAAATAAAATAATTGATCACACTTTTGAGAGTTTATGAAAATAACCGAACATTTTAAATATTATTATTAGCACGTAAACTGGTGGATTAAATTAAAACTTTTTACAGTTTTTATGCAACTTAATAAGCTTCTTGTAGAATTCTAACCTGTGTGGAATAAGTCCAAAATTGTATTGGAACATTCCTCGTCCTAAGAACAGGACTGGAGCAAACCCAACAATATTTCTTAACATTTTAGTTTTAGATTAGGGATTATCTGGATAGAGAAGATCAATGCTTAATCTAGATTTTTTCTTGATCTGCAGAATGAATTAATTAATTCGATAATCTGCATGGTAATCGGACCCTGGTAAATTAACTTTAATAATTCTAAGAATAAAAGTGCCCACTGCGGATATCGAGATCAAGCGATCGGGATTATGAGAATACAACACTAAATTCCTAGTTCAGTGGCCGAATTTAAAGAATTTGAGCTACGGTTTAAATTTAAGCCTCGGCTTAAATATGGTTGGTTCCACTTAAAATTGTATCAAATGTTTCAAGATTTAAGCCGGCGCTTAATTTAAACCGGGTTTTGGCAGATTTAAACCGCGGCTCAAATTCTTTAAATTCCATCTCAGGACTGTCAGACCCCTTGCCCCCCCCACATGGCCCTAAAATATACGACCAGTGGCCGAATTTAAAGAATTTGCGCGGCGGTTTAAATTTAAGCTGCGGCTTAAATATGGTTGGTTCCACTTAAAATTGTATCAAATGCTTCAAGATTTAAGCCGGCGCTTAATTTAAACCGGGTTTTGGCAGATTTAAACCGCGACTCAAATTCTTTAAATTCCATCTCAGATAATCACGCTTAATGAAACAATTAAACGTTATTTCGCCAGTTATTTGGTTAGAACTTAGGACAAGTACATTTTGGAGCCGAGCACCGCGGTTAGGAAATAAGTTTAAAAATATTTTTATTGTGATTTACAGCCTCAATTATATTGGTGAAAAAATCAGAAAATTTTCCTAGAATAGAAATACAGACATATTTCAAGTATTCAGGAAGTAACCTGAATTTCTCTTGAAGATTCCGAATCCAAGTTCCTTCCTGAGTGTTCATAATATTATACACATGAGCCTCACCGAAAGAAAAGGTTGGAACAAGCTGAAATAAAACAAAATCATTTTTTAAAGTATATTATTTCATATTTTAAACACAACTTCAAATCTTGAAATTCCCCTTCCCCTTTACATCTTTATCTGAGCAACAGATTTCCTAGCTTTACATCATTATCTGAGCAACAGATTCCCTAGCTTTGCATCATTATCTGAGCAACAGATTTCCTAGCTTTACATCATTATCTGAGCAACAGATTTCCTAGCTTTACATCATTATCTGAGCAACAGATTACCTAGCTTTACATCTTTATCTGAGCAACAGATTCCCTAGCTTTACATCATTATCTGAGCAACAGATTCCCTAGCTTTACATCTTTATCTGAGCAACAGATTACCTTGCTTTACATCTTTATCTGAGCAACAGATTACCTAGCTTTACATTTTTATCTGAGCAACAGATTACCTAGCTTTACATCTTTATCTGAGCAACAGATTACCTTGCTTTACATCTTTATCTGAGCAACAGATTACCTAGCTTTACATTTTATCTGAGCAACAGATTACCTAGCTTTACATCTTTATCTGAGCAACAGATTCCCTAGCTTTACATCTTTATCAGAGCAAAGATTCCCTAGCTTTACATCTTTATCTGAACAACACATTCCATAGCTTTACATCTTTATCTGAGCAACAGATTTCCTAGCTTTACATCTTTATCTGAGCAAAAGATTCCCTAGCTTTACATCTTTATCTGAGCAACAGATTACCTTGCTTTACATCTTTATCTGAGCAACAGATTCCCTAGCTTTACATCTTTATCTGAGCAAAAGATTCCCTAGCTTTACATTTTTATCTGAGCAACAGATTACCTTGCTTTACATCTTTAACTGAGCAACAGATTACCTAGCTTTACATCTTTATCTGATTAACAAATTTCCTAGCTTTACATCTTTATCTGATCAACAGATTACCTTGCTTTACATCTTTATCTGATCAACAGATATCCTAGCTTTACATCTTTATCTGAGCAACAGATACCCTAGCTTTACAGCTTTATCTGAGCAACAGATTCCCTAGCTTTACATCTTTATCTGAGCAACATATTCCCTAGCTTTACATCTTTATCTGATCAACAGATTACCTTGCTTTACATCTTTATCTGAGCAATAGATTACCTAGCTTTACATCTTTACCTGAGCAACAGATTCCCTAGCTTTACATCTTTAGCTGATCAACAGATTCCCTAGCTTTACATCTTTATCTGAGCAACAGATTCCCTAGCTTTACATCTTTATCTGAGCAACAGATTCCCTAGCTTTACATCTTTATCTGAGAAACGATGAGGAAGACATCGTCGTTCATTATCTTTAAACCCCAGATATATTCTGGCATTTGCCTTCCTTAATTGTCTCTGCTGCAATTCCGCAAGAAACTTCAAAACAAAACAAAAAACAGTGAAAAGGGCAGCGTCGTAAATTAAGAAAAAAAATTATTTTATGCAGGATTACTTGCAAATTAGTTGACAGTCTCTTTAAGATATAAACAGTGACATGAAATCCTGAATTATGAAATCAAGAGACACTGTATTTTCACTTATAGTGTCACGAATATAGAATTAAGGAGATATGAGCCAAGAAGAGGGGGAAGGTTAAACTATTAGGAAAGAGTGAAAAGGGGAGATGGAATCTGGGACAGATTAATTGGAAGGGGATTTAGGAGAATTTGATTAAGTTGCATCAAATTCAAAAACTTATAGTCATCTAGTGCCGTTTAATATAACTAACTAGAGTTGAAAACTTTAGAATTGTGGATATTGAGACCACTGCTTGATCTTCTCTTTTTGTTAATCTTCAGATTATAATAATCTGTATTCTGTATCCACTCCACTTAAGTGCCTAAAATTCTATCTATCAGAGTGTACCAAAAAAGAGGATTAAAAAATCATAAGTTTCCACAGTGGATATATTCAGATATAGCGATTGGGATTAAGGGTATCCAATTCTAAAGTTTTCAGCTCAGAGCTGAAAGAATTGAATACCTTTAATCTCGGTCGCTTAATTTGAATATCCAATTGTGAACACTTTTAATTTCCTTCTAAATCCACTCCTTTCTTCTATTTTTGTCATTTTCCGACCAATGCAAGAGTTCATTCATTAAATAGCGCGTAAAATTAAAAATTGTCCGACTGTTCTGGTTTCTCCAAACCAATCTAATTCAATTAATCTTGAAATCAACAAAAAAGAGATTAAACATTGATTTCGATATCCTTAATTCTGAAGGTTTCAGCTCAGATAAGTGTTTAAATGGTAAAGCGATGAAGGAACGGCGTCTTGAAGAACAACACACTTTAACAAATAAAAGCTATAATATTGTGACTAGAAAGGAAACATGAATAGTCCTAAAACGTCTATTAAACTAAGAATGGGTTGCCACTTTAAAGCTGGTGGACCACTTGTAATTACTTCAACACTCTAGTCTACAGTCCCTCTAATAAACAATAGTTATCTAAGAGTTAAAAACAGAATAACGTCAAAACAGAAAAGTGTCAAAAACAGAATGACGTCAAAAACAGAATGGTGTCAAAAACAGAATGGCGTCAAAAACAGCTGGCGTCAAAAATAAGATCGCGTAAAAAATATAGCGTCTAAAATAAAATGGCGTCTAAAACAAAATGGCGTCTAAACCAAAATATTGCGCTAATAAAATGGCTGTACATACCTGTGCTCCATGCTGTAAAGCAATCTTTATAAATCCTTTTCTTTTATTCAATACCAGGGAAACCTGAACACAATAAATCACTAGAATTGAAATAAATCAATACTGAAGTGCAAATGTTTTATAAAATATTGCCGCAACTTAAACTTTTTCTGACCAATACAATCTTTCTAAAAGGTAATTTCTTGATTTGCAGAAAACATTTACAATTGTAATGCTATTTACAGAAAATGCCTTGAAGGGACTTGCAATTTGAATTGTTGGGACATGAAAAGAGCCAAATTGGGACTCGTACAAAAAAAAATGGAAATTAAAGTAAGCATATTCGAGAGATAGAGCAGAGCTGAAAGCTTTAGAATGAGATATCCTAAATCCCAATTACTTAATCTGAGTAAGTATCCAATGGACACACTTTTGATTTTCTTCTTAAACCGTACTTTTTTGGATAAAGTAGAGAAAAATCAAAAAACCCTTTTTTAAATTTAGAGAGTCCCTCCCATGCAATGCGACTCGGATTGGTTGAATTTCATACACTTTTCATGGTACAAGTACAAGATGAGGTTGGTCTCGATATTAAAAAAAGAGAGGATCAAGCATTAATCTCAATATCCACTATTCTAAAGTTTTCAGCTCTGAGCAAATTCCAACTTTTTTATACGTTTGGTTAACGGTTAGTCCAATCGTTAATGAAGAAAATTTTCAGGAACAGAACATTCATTTTCAAATACGGTATTTTTTTAAGTTACCGTTAGTTAACGATCTCAATTTTATAGTGGTGCAAACAGAAGATATTTTGCCATTAACTGTTGGTATTTGGTATTTGTTGGTGGGCACGGCATTACCTTAGATTAAACTTAAGAAAATTACATAGTTGACATTCATATTAAACTAAAGAAACATTTAGTTGACACTTGATCAAACTACAAGAAACATACTTGAGATTCTGATGAAAACATACTCTCTGCGGCGCCTCCGACAACTATGACACTCACCATTCCACCTGCGAACACAATATTTTTAGAATTTAATATTTTATTCTACAAAATATTCGAGTGTTTACTACTTTAATACTGCTATTTCTCTCCTCTCTTTGTTTTGAGAATTTGAGATACTTCGAGAGAAATAATAATTCTTTGATTCACATGCCTTCTTCAGCATATCAGTGACAATATAAACATAGAACTCAATGATTCATCAGCTATCAACATCGCTGCTTTAATGCCAATACGGAGAGAGATTCCTTATAAAAAGAATAAAGAATACAGACTACAAACAGCAACTGGCAACGGAATGTGCTCAGCTTGAGAATCACGGATCGACCATACAAATATCTAAACATGTAGTAGACGTAGTAAGCAATTCTCTCCTTAATAAACTCCAACTAGGGCTGGGCGCGTTAACGGTGGAACGATCGTTCTTTGCCGAGAACGAACGGAACGATCAAGAACGATCCCATCGTTCCGAAAAAAAAACGAACGCTTAGAACGCGTTCTTAAGAATATTGGAACGATTAGTAAAAGAACAGAACGGAACGGAAGGGGAATTGCTTGAAAAGAACGGTTAAAATCGTTAAACATTCTTATTATCAAGAACGCGTTCTAATTTGGGAACGCATTTTAAATAAGGAATGTGCTTAAATCATCTAGATAAAGATGTTTAGATTTAATCATCTGACCCTCCTCCCCTCCCCCACTTTAAACCAGTCTGAACTAAACAAACAGAATAAAGTCTGAACTAAACAAACTGAATAAAGTCTGAACTAAACAAACAGATTAAAGTCTGAACTAAACAAACAGATTTAAGTCTGAACTAAACAAACAGATTAAAGTCTGAACTAAACAAACAGAATAGAGTCTGAACTAAACAAACAGATTAAAGTCCTATTTTTTAATGATGTATAAAAGATAATATTAACAGTTATTGAGGAAAAGGATAAAAATATAAACAGTAAGTATAAAAAAAATCCCTAAATACTAATACTAAACATATTTTAACATCATTTAAATTCAGTGATATTTGGCTAATTATACTTTCTCTCTTCGTTTTGAGAATTTGAGATACTTCTAGAGAAATACAAATTCTTTGCTTCACATGCCTTCTTCAGCATATCAATGACAAAATAAACATAGAATTCAATGATTCATCACCTATCAAAATCTTTGCTTTACTGCCAATTCGGAGAGAGATTGCTTATAAAACGAATTCAGACTACGAACTGCAACTGGCAACGGAATGGGCTCAGCTTGAGAAGCACGGATCGACCATCCAAAAATCTAAACATGTAGTGGACGTAGTATGAAGACGTTGTAAGCAATTCTCTCCTTAATAGACTTCAACTACCGCCGCACTCCTGAATTGAATTGCTGAATTGAATCAGATCCCTCTGAAAACTTAGCGAAAACTACGTGAAAACTACATGAAAACTGTGTAAAATTATCAATAAATGCTTAATTGTATCCAGCAGTCAACTTCAACTTTATACTAAATACATGAAAACAGCTAAGAAATTCCGTCCTCCTCTTGCAAACGCTTTTGAAACATTGACGAAAAGTTTGTTTCTTTTTCCACTGAATTGATTGCGAAGTCTAATTTAGATACTTATTTGATTAAAATCATGGCATCATCGATGATTCATGGCGACACGTCTGTTTGTTGTGACTAAGATGGCAACTCGCCTATAATTAAATAAATGGCGACACGCCTACATAATTTGGTCAAATATTTATGGCGACCCGCCTTTTGATGCAATATGCTAACCTGGCGACACGACGTCTACTTTTTTATTAACTATTTATATAGTCGACCCGCCTGGATCTATGCTATTGTCAGTCATTGAAATAAATTCCGTCCTCCTCTTGCAAATGCTTTTTAGATACTGACAATATGCAGTTTGTTTCTTTTGCCACTGAATTAATTGCGAAGTCAAGTTTCGCTAAAGAATTCGTATATTCTGTAATTCCTGCATCCAGCTTATAATGTTGATTTGCTTGTTTAATTATTAGATATGACTTTTGTTCGATCTACCAGCTTAGCAAACAAATGACTTATATAATAAAAAAAACTTCACTTTTAATCTTGTTCTTCTTCCCCTGTCTGAATCTGATTGAATAACTGAGATAAAGTTGTGATTGAAGCTGCTACGTGAATAATAACTGTTGCTGTCCATACAGAATCCAACATTTTAACCTTTCTGACTACTGAGTTACTGGACACTGGGTTACTCTGCACTCAGCAGTCAGCAGTGCCTGGTCACTATGGCGGGCCGCGCCCTATCCAAACTACCTAAAAGCCGCGCGCGCCGATCTAGCCTGCCGCGCCGATCCAGGACAGCTGTCCTATCACTATGGCGGGCCGCGCCGCCCGCGCCCTTGCCAAAAAATGACTAAAGGCAGCGAGAGCCGGTTCGACCAGTGACAGAAACTCAGTGAATCTATCTATCTATCTACCTTTCTATACAT
>NW_019396974.1:0-28849 GCF_000591075.1 Eurytemora carolleeae | reverse complement strand
TGGGAGGGGAAAATAATCAAGATGTTCAAGCAAAATTTTCAAAAAAATTTTTAGCTATCTATCTATCTATCTATCTTGCTATATAGATATAAAATCAGCTGTTTATTCAAATTTCTTTTATTAAATCCATTACTTAACTTTACGATTCAGAAACGAAGTTTAAAAACTTTTTAAAAAGATTAAAATTTACACATTTTGACGCATGAATTAATTAACATAAAGGAAATACATAAGAAATTTTTAATTGACAAATACATTTGTTCATTAACATACAATTTGGATTGGTATTCAGAAACGTTTCAAATACAGTTCTAAAACATTATGTAATGTTACGTTTCATGTATCGTTACAGAAATGGTACAGAAACAAAACAGAAAACAAAATTTGGTAAGAAACGTAATATGGTTTCTCGGGGCCTGATAGTTACCTTTGATATTTAAACTTAAATTAGTTTATTTTGTAAGAAGTATAGGATTTCATAAAATAAGGCAGTGGATTTGTGACATTTTTAAATACATCTGATATGTTATTTTGGGCAAATTCCTTAAATTTCAAATTGTTCCCAAGCTTCCCTGTTGGACTGCAATATAGATAGATAAATCTTAGACATCAAACTGCAACGTAGGTCTCCGACAAGCTTCTTATAGTCTAAAAATATCTACTTGACAACTTCTCTGTCGGAAAAAGTTTTCGGAGCTCCAACTGTTTATGTCAAAACATAGGCATAGTCAAGAATGTAATGCAAGGAAAGTTAATTGCGGTCGCATATACTCTACATACATATTGAAACCAGTTCTCTCTGGGCGGAATTTGTAAACAAGAATAGATGCATCAGTGTTTGTTTAGTATCCGGGGAGTTTAAAAGCATTAAATTTTGAAAATTTTGATAATTCATATAATAGTTTCCTATGACCAGAATATTTCATTGATTTTTTTATGTAAAAGATGGATCCCATGTCAGGCTTAGACATCAGTCTTGTGTTTACATTACCGCCCAGAGACAGTAGTACAAAAGATACATACACTTCTGAAATAACTTTCCTTTCATTACATCCTTGGGCGTAGTAGTCTGTTGGAGCTTTGATCTATGTTCAACAAAGGCATACATGGTTGTTGGGAGGCTTAAGTTTATAAAGGTAACATTTGAAAGCTCACTTTGTCTTAATTTTCATTTTGAGATGCCATATTGGATTGAAGTGTTACGACAGTTGGGTTTGCGTCTGCATAGAAGCGACGCCCCAGAAATAAAAGAGTCGTCTTTGATAAAAATATTTTTTTGAATTTGTTTATAGTCAAAATATTCTTAAATTTAAAAATAATGAATGCTTCATAATCCAGAAAAAAAATTTTATGTGTCAAGAATACAAAATATTAAATAAAGTTGAATGTATGTGTATTTGGTTTAGTAATTGCTTTAAAAAAACTTTAGATAAATTTGAATATTAAAAGAATGTATATTTTGGAAGAAATTATTAAGTATTATTTACTAAAAAATTGAATGGTATATTTAAAAATAAAATTTCAATGTCTCAATTAAAAGAGAGGAATGCCTATGACCTGTTAAGATGATAAGTTTAAAGTAGGGGAGGTAGGTAAATGAAACCGTATTACTAATAATCCTTTGTCCCTATTCCTGCTTTGGGGAGGGGGTAATTAATTAAATTTAGAGACTTTTCCTAAATATATTTTCCTATATTTTTGGAAAACTGACTGAATATTTTTTTAATGCCATTAAGAGTTGTCCAATCTTAATGATCAATAGGTTTGGAGGAATCTGAAATCCAGGAGCTTAATAATCTTTAAAATTTTCCCTCTTTTTGCAAACACACTACAACTATTAGTTGTTTTATTCAATCAATACAGAAAGTTACCTAGAAAAGTTTCAATCAGTTTTACAACTTATTTCTCACAGTTTTGCAACCTGTATTTTTTACCAGGTGTTAGCCCTAGCCTTGGGCATTTGAATTAGGAAGCTCCAATTTTTCTGGCTTTTTTAATAGAACATTCTCCTTATTTAAGGCTGAAAGCTGAGCATGTATACCAACATACTGCCTAAATGCCTTATTTTACCTTTGCCATACTACATCTATATTTAGACCTACTTCAAGTCATTGGATTTCAACATTTTATAGCTCTTTCAACAGCAAAGAAATTGCACAATTTTTGCAAAGAAATTTTGCACAGATTTTTGCACAGACACCTTTATTGGAAATTTGCACATTTTTAGTTTTTCTTGAATACACATTTAGGTTTTACAATTTTGCAAATATTTTTGCAAATTTGAATTCACTGGATCAAGGGTTTCTCAAAAATGTATAATCTGTTGCTATTTGCCCAATTTTTGTTTGCACTTTTTTTTGCTTAATAACTAGATTTTGCAAAAAATATTAGGATTTTTGCAAATATGCTTTTTTTTGCATTTTTTTGAGTGGATTCCAAGAGCTTTCAAAAAAATTATCAAATGTTAAAGATTTTATTTCACAATAAAAAAGTAGAAAGGGGGTAAATTTTGATCCCCCCCCCCAGGCAATGAGGCAGTAAACCAGATGTACGGCTAAATAGAGTTAAAATTGGTCAGAGAATCATACAGCAATTCATAATGGTATGATATGTAACTTTAGCATGAATTAACAGTTACTGCATGTTTAGCTTTGCAAAATGAAAAAGAATAGTTTGCAAGATGACATACTAAAGGTAAACTGTAATCTTAAGATAAATTTTACTGGGTTATGCAAAAAAGCTAATAAAAAAAGGAACAAAAATACATAATATGCAATTAACAGATAAATCCATGTTTTAGCATATTTTTGCAAATTTCTTTTTGAAACCCCATTTGTTTTGCAAATCTAATGTGGCCTTTTAAAGAGCTTACCAAAATGTATAATTTAAAATTTTTATCTTTGCATTTAGAGAGGTAGGTCAATATGACCCCTCCTCCCACCTTCCCTTTACCAGTAAATCCTGATTCAATTCAATTCAATTCAAGGGTAAAATTACTGTTCTTAAAAACTCAACAAATTTCAAGGTAATAGAGTCAAAATCAAAAGGATTGTGCATCAAACGCCTATCCCCCTCAATTTGTTAAGTGTTTAATTCTGGTGATTTCTAGATTTAGAGTATCTTTAGTGAAAGAGCTCTTTTTAAACTTTTTTTTCCAAAATGCAGCATTTAACCCTTAACAGGCTAGAGAAGGGGGCATCTGGCCCCCATCTAGTTATTTTGCCATAGCAATCTTATTTTGACACCATCTTCATAAAATTTTTTCACTCTTCATAAATAGAAATTTTGTAGGATTTTTTTTTAAGCATAGGGTAGAGCAATAAAAAGTCTGTTTAAAAAATGAATATAAAGTAGCCCATAACTTTTTTATGACTAAAGCTACAGGTCAAAAAAATTTATTTTTAAAAAGCCCTAATTGGATATATGAACATGGTTCACACTTTGATATTTGTATAAAACAAAAATTATTTTTTGAGTGTTCAACCCTTCCTAGCACCCAAACTATAAAAGTTATTTATCTATTTTTTTCAATGAGCAGGCCTTGAAAAATTGGGCTATGAACATGCATTTCAACCCTGTATCTATTCTCTTAGGCCTTTCTTAGGGGGGGGCTTAAGACGCCCTCCCCCAGTCTTTAAATAGATTTAGACCACTTAGCCTTTATAGGGTTAACATTGGATTTGGATACCCCCCCACACCTTGGGGGTAACTTCTTAAAGTAGCTTAACTAAGTAATAAAAAAAAAATTCATGAAAATTTTCAGCAATAAAGTATCCAGAGCATGTTGTGTTGATAGTTTTGCATGACATAAAAAGATGTTAACAGATGGAAAAATAAAATATTTTGATCTGAGGATGTAATTTTAATTCTTAATTTGATATTTAGAATATTGCATGATGAGCAAACATTAATTACGATATTTATGATCATAATTTCAAACATTTGTTTTACATTATGGATTATTGATGAACCAGTTGACTGTAGTTAATATATTTATCTACAATAGCATATTAAATTCTACTACATGTTTTCTCAAGATTAGATTCTTTATTCTTCAGCTATTCATGACTATTATTGCTGCACTTATTACATGTTTTTTAACAATTTTCTTTTTCTTGTTTTAATTATTCTGTTTCCCTGTCATCTTCCCAAGCAAATTTTTAAAAATTCCCTAAAATCTCTGATCATTTGCGCAGTTATACTGTGTTGTGTATTCCTTTTGGTCTGAAACCTTTGCATTTGTTTCTGTATCTAGATCTTACAACTGGATTAAGTATTTGTATACATTGTTTTTCTGTATCTTTCTCTACACCCAACATATCTTAGATTATTGCTTGATTTTGAGGTAGAATTTACTGTTTTAAATAATGAGTACAATGGGTTTATCAATTTTGGCTGTAGTTCTCAAAGTCTATATTCAACTGCATGCCAGATTTTCCATTGATACATAGACTTGAGGTCACCCAATTTTTTTGCCTGTTTTATTCAAGGCATGGTCAGTAAGATTTACAGAGGTTTCCAGTCACTTATTGAGGTAGGGAGTCGAATGGGAGTAATTGTTCAATTCATTGAAGGTTCATCCAGAAGCATCTTACCTAACTAACTCAACAATTCCAGTATTATCCTCAGCATTTAGTTCTATACATCCAGAAGCATCTTACCTAACTAACTCAACAATTCCAGTATTATCCTCAACAGCAAATACAACTTCTAATACACCAATTGTATTTGTAACATCCTCTCAAATTAATTCAATATCTTTAATACCTTAAGTTTTATTGTATTTTTTCCTAATTAAGTTTTTTCCAGTTTAATTCCATGCATGGCATTGAGATGGACTGTGTGTAATGGTATTTGACTAACCAAACAGGAGATACAGTTATTTCATCTTTATATATTATTATCTATTTTAACCCTAACACAATGTGGGGGGGGGATCCATTTGGTTTTTGTTGAATAACTTAAAAACAACACTAAAACTTTGCAAAACATTTTTTTTATGCATAGAGTAGGGTGGAGGACAGTCAAACGGCGGGTTGGTGTTTCAAAAAAAAAGAAATGGTTAATACATTTCTATAAAATTAAGCTATAGGGCTTAAAATTTGCATATTCAAAAAGCCCTTGAAAATTGGACATAAGAACATGTGTCACAAGTTAATAATTGTCAAAATGTACAATAATCATTTTTGAACTTCGTTTCAACTTACTTCTTGAACTTATTTTTAAATCCTTCCTTACACGATTGAAAAGTTGGACTAGAGACATGTATTACACTCCCTTAACTCATTTCTAAGGGCAAAATCATGGTGCTATGGAAACACCTCAACACTGAATCAGACCCAAAAAAAACGGAAATTTCCCAAAAATTAATTTTTTTGAGGCGTTTCCTGTTTTTTCAAAAATTATCGGAAATCCCTCAAATCCAATTTTTAGAGGAATTTCCCGTTTTTTTTTTATCCGTTTCCTCGATTTTTAGTTTGGATTCCTTTTTATCAGGGTCTTATATTGTTGAGGGATTTCCCAATATTTTTGATCTGTTTCCTCATTTTTTGTGTCGGTTTCCGGTTTTCAGAAAAAGTTTAAAATTCTTAGTTTGTTGATCGGTTTCCTCTTTTTTTGAGTCCGTTTCCTCTTTTTTGGGTCCGTTTCTGATTTTCAGAAAAAGTTGTAAATTCTCAGTTTGTTGATCGGTTTCCTCTTTTTTTGGGTCTGTTTCCGGTTTTCAAAAAAGAATTTTAAAATCTCAGTTTGTTAGTAGGCTTCCTCTTTATTTGGGCCCGTTTCCGGTTTTTAAAAAATGATTAATTTTCATTAGTATCTGGTTTCAATAAAATATTACGGTTTTGGCTTTAATTGGAGTTTTCATCTCCTTCTGGATCAAAACTGTTCCTCAAAATCTGTTCGGAACATTTCCTGCAACTCTTAGGAAATACAGGGCTACCCTCAAAGGACGATATTTCAGACATGATTGTACGAAATTTAGACAGTCAATTTCTAAGATAACTTGTTTTTATCTTTGCCAAATCATCAACTAAGCAATAATAACCAAGCATAAATAAGGGGGGTTATTTCGAAAAATGCTTCAACTCAGAAGTTTTGCTTTATGCTTGGAACTGGTTCATGTTGGAGTTAGCTCTTTCCATTTTATTACCTAGAATGATCATCCTTGAGTTGTGTGAGCTTTTTTGGTTTACTGATTAACATTTTGGTCTTTTCTTTTTTTTAAAACCCACTGTGATTAAACAAAATAATGCAGAACACATTTTTGTTTAAGATAAAAAGTTGTATCAAAAGTAAAAAAGAAAAAGTAAAAATGCTGAAAATCCTTCAAGAACATTTCATCCAATTTCAAGAAGTTACCCGGCAGTGGCGTAAAAAATGGGGGTTATTGGGGTTATTTACCCCCCCCCCCGATTCCTNCCCCCCCCCTAGAATTTGTTTTTAAAAAGTTCCAAACTGTATTCAAACTTGGAATTTGGTAAAATATTTTA
This sequence comes from Eurytemora carolleeae, assembly GCF_000591075.1. Classification (NCBI taxonomy): domain Eukaryota; kingdom Metazoa; phylum Arthropoda; class Copepoda; order Calanoida; family Temoridae; genus Eurytemora; species Eurytemora carolleeae. The sequence goes on along the minus strand of NW_019396974.1, from coordinate 22,358 downwards.
AGTTTGAAATATCAAAGGTTTACACCACTCGGTGCAAAGATTTAGGGATTAGAATATTTGGGTTTGTGGCAAAATCTAGAGAACATTCTGAGACTAAGCGTGGCAAACTTCTAACTGATAATCATATTTGATAACTGTTTATTGATATAACTTATATAAAATCGAAAATGAAATAAGATTATAAATGTTGGATATAATGATCAATCATAAATTCAAAAAAAGAGGAAACCGATCAACAAACTGAGAATTTACAACTTTTTCTGAAAATCGGAAACGGACCCAAAAAATGAGGAAACGGACCCAAAAAAAGAGGAAACGGACCCAAATAAAGGGGAAACCGATCAACAAACTGAGAGTTTAAAACTTTTTCTGAAAACCGGAAACTGACCCAAAAAAAAGAGGAAACGGACCAAAAAAAACGGGAAACAAATCAAATGTAAATATAGCAGAAACCGACCCAAAATATTCGGAAATCCCTCAACACTTTTTAGTTTTTGAGGGATTTCCGATAATTCTTGAAAAAAGAAGGAAACGGACCCAAACTCACTTTTGGGTCTGTTTCCATGTTGAGGCATTTCCGTGTTGAGGCGTTTCCATAGCACCACCAAACTCTGAGGTTAGATCCAGAATAAGTATTGATACCAAACTCAGAGGTTTGATAAAATTTACATTATGTATATATATTATATGAGATTCCATTAACATTTAAATTTTCACAAGATTTAATTACAATGTTAGATCCAGAATAAGTATTGATACCAAACTCTGAGGTTAGATCCAGAATAAGTATTGATACCAAACTCTGAGGTTAGATCCAGAATAAGCATTGATACCAAACTCTGAGGTTTGATAAAATTTACATATTTATACAAATTCCATTTACATTAAAATTTTATATATCATTTTCATCTCTGTCAAAATGTTTTTCAATTACTGATTGCACTAAATTCACATTAGAGACTAGAGGGGATGAGGGGTGCAAATCAAAAAATTCATTCCTTTGTGAAAATACAGTGATAACCATAAACATTGGAATTGGAAGAAGACATGTATTTGATATTGTTACAACGCAAATATTTATACTTGACCAATTTAACCAATCAATGAATAAGTAAAATGGGTCTGTTTACTCTACACAATTGCTGTTTCCGATGCACATTGGAGCCTTCAAATTCATAACTTTATTCTAAAAGTCGTCTTCCTATTTCAGAGTTTTCTGTCCGTCACCGTAGTACCAATATTTACTAATTGATTTTGCGACCACTCTTTAACTCATTAAGTTGGAACCCTACCCTTCAAAAATCGTGAAAGGGTTATACTCCCAAATGAAAATCAGTAATTGAAAACACTGCCTATCCATTCTTTGCGGAGATGACGGGAGTAGGATGTTTTTATCTGCTAACTGCTGTAAAATTAATTCGGTTTCACATCTCACTTTTTGGAACAATTATAAATTACATTTTAATTATGTGGTTCAAGTAGTGCAAGGTGAAACTAAGAAAAATCCAGAATATTTTTTTTTACAAAATTCATGTTTTTGTGCCTGTCCGTACTCAGCATGCAATTTTTTTTAATGTCCATAAAGTTTGGATTTATGTTAGTTCCAGCGTCCAGAAAATGTCATCATTCGTTAACAAATTTTGTTGTGGTTATAGTAAAACTAATTATGTCAAATCTTCTTCCTTTCAGGATTGTTTAAAAACTGATTACGTGACAACACCCCCCCCCCATGTATTCAATTTGGTAAAGGTGAATGTACCCTGGAAAAACAAGGTATTTTACTAACCCATTGTTTCAATTTGCTGAGGTACACTTCATTCCTGTGCTCGATTATTTAGAGCTGATGTCAAGCAAATCTTTCTTCATCTACCGTCATTGTACCCTTAAACAAATTATGACATATTTAAGATGTTTTCTGAAAAAAATCCTCCAGTGGTATATATTTTTCAGAATTTCCTCTGAGAAATTTTTCTCTTATAATTTGGGGGGAAAAACTGAAAAATTATATATTAAAAGGCAACTTTTTTCACCCTTTTTGATACTTTATACCAAAAATATTATTCATTTCCCCCTAAAAATTATTTCTTGTTTACAAAAAGTGAAGATTTTTTAAGAAAATATACATAACTGGAATCCTATATTTAATTTAATTTATGAAGTAAAAACTATTTTGAAAATGAAAACCCCCTTCCTTCCTTCCTTCCCTTTTTGCAAAGTTACAAACAACTAATAAAATAAAAACAATATTGTTAAATGTTTCATTTTTTAATTATTGAATTATATATCAAAATGTTTACCAATTCTCTTTGAGAACCAGTCTCAACCATTCTACTTCTCCAGCCAGGATCTGCTCTGGACCTTGATCCAGTCTCTCTGACCCGGGAGGAACCTGTCTGGGGAGATCTCACAGTAGTTAATCCTCTTGACCTTGATCCAGTCTCTCTGTCCCGGGAGGAACCTGCCTGGGGAGATCTCACAGTAGTTACTTCTCTGGACCTTGATCCAGTCTCTCTGACCCGGGAGGAACCTGCCTGGGGATATCTCACAGTAGTTAATTCTCTTGACCTTGATCCAGTCTCTCTGACCCGGGAGGAACCTGCCTGGGGATATCTCACAGTAGTTAATTCTCTTGACCTTGATGCAGTCTCTCTGACCCGGGAGAAACCTGTCTGGGGAGATCTCACAGTGGTTACTTCTCCGGACCATGATCCAGTCTCTCTGACCCGGGAGGGACCTGCCTGGGGAGATCTCACAGTGGTTACTTCTTCGGACCTTGATCCAGTCTCTCTGACCCGGAAGGAATCTGGTATATGAATGGATAAAATGGATCCTGGAAGAGGTGGAGTAAATGGGGGAATGAGTGCGACAGGAGTAGAAAGAGGAGGGGTGAGACGTAAGGGAGAGCTATATACAGGAGACATTGATCTCCTGTGAATTTTATGAGATGTACGCTCCTCCTCATCGTTGCTGCTACTTAAATCAAGAAATGAAGAGTTGGGATGCGTTGCACCATAACTTGATACATGTTCTCCGGCAAGTTCTAAAAATAAATCCATATATTAGTTAAAGGTGAAAACAATACATCTAACATTTATAATAATAACCAGTAGACCATAAATAAAAATAAACTAGAATGTAACCCAGCTATGCCTTTACATCTCTCTATAAAAGTCAACCCAGTCAACTTAGAATCTTCCCATGGTTCTATTGGGAAAAAAATGTTATATCAGCCAAGGCACAGTCGTTATGAATTTTGCTGATATTTTTAATATGACATCTTTATTACCGAACCGATTCAGGGAAAAGTTCTGAGGTTTCAAAGTTCAACGAAAATGGAAATTTCACTTATCTCATATTTGTCATAAGAAAAACACACATTTTCCCTTACATGTGCGTCAATGTTTCTAAAGCATTCATAAAAAATCCAAAAATTTGGTTAAATATTTTTGTAACTGTACTTAAATAAAAAATTTCAAGTCAAAAAAGTGAATTTTGAAGAAGTTGAGCTATTTAGAAGATAATAAATTTTAAAAAAGTCATGTATTTTTGCAAAAATATCTCCTAATTTTTTCAGATAAATCAAATTATCTCAGAAACGGCTAATTTGGCAAAACTAAACCATGTTTAATTCTAAAACTGTAGAACATGTCCTATAAAATGGTGTATGCCACATGTTTGCCCTAATAGCCAAAAAAATCATCATCATTATGAGATTGTGATAAAAAGTATGATTTGGACAGCAAAAATATTTCCCTCAAAAAATTATTTTGAAATATTTTTTCTAAAATGAAAAATTTATGATACAAATATTATTTATCCAATTTTGAAAATTTGAAACTTAAAAACCAAAAAAGTTTTAGTCTGATACACAATTAACTAATTTGCGAAAAAAGTAAGATTTTGATAATAAAAATATTGCCCCAAAAAATGATTTAAAAATAAAGTTTTCGAAAATGCAAAGTATGACACAAATTTACTTTTTGGAAATTTTTCAGAATTGAAACTTAAAAAACAAAAAAAGTTATAATATAAATTCAGACATGTAACATGTTAAATCGGCTTCTAGAACCACTGTGCAAGGGGTTCCTGAGTTTTGATCGGACATCCAAACAAACTACAAACAAATTCATTGTAAAGCTAAATATAGTAATACATGGCACTGCTTGAGTAGGTGTACCACCTCCAGTTCTGTTCTGCTCTGCCTGATTGCTCCTTATGAGAGCATTATAGGCTTCTTCGTCAGCATTCTAGATAAAATTTGTGTGCTATTGTGTGAATAAATAGGCTTTAGCTAGGCTCCTACTAGAGCTTTTGTGTAGGGGGTGCCCTCATAGGCGACAATGGGATCCCCCCCCCCTGTTTCTGAAGCGGGAAATGCACAGGACACTTTTATAGAGAAACCACAAAAGAAAATAATCAATTAAAAAACTAAGATATCAAATGCATACATGATCAGTCAAAGCTCTAAAGGGTATTGTTGTGAATCATAATTGAAAATATGTTTAAATGGAGTGTTCCCAAAAAATGAAAGGGGGTATAGGCTTACGGTGATAAATAATCTAAATCCATCAGTGCACATGTTTACTAATAAACACTGTCTTTAAATTACCTTATTTGCCAGATTTTTTAAGTTTCTATACTTCTGTTGCAATTGATGTAGAGTAAAATGTGAGTTGGACCTCACGTCAGAAAAATTCTTGTGTATAACATCCCAGGCTCTGAAATAAATGAAATCTAGATTATCAATTCAATATTTATCAAAACTTGATTACAATTTCTCATCCCTATTAAACTTATATTTTATAGTTTATACAAATGTTTTTTTAACTTATTCTAGACAGTGCTTAGGATCTGGAAACATTTTTTTGCCAGTGTTGATCCAGGACCTGGAACCCACATAACCAACTGACGTCGACTTAACGTCAGGGCGACGTCGTCTTTGGTCGGGCCAACGTCGGGGCGACTTCGATCTGAAGTCGATTTTAAGTCGTTTAGACGTCGCCTTGACGCAAAACGGACCGTTTTCGACCTTGTAGCGACGTCACCTTGACGACCTCTTTTTGACCAACCAAACCTATACTGGAGTCGTCCCCCGTCTATAACCGACCTGCTACGACCAACTGTCGAACTACTACAACCTCCAACAACCTACAAACGACCTCTCTACGACCAAACAAAGCTAATCTGACGTCGTCCTCCGTCTATGATCGACCTGGTACGACCTACTGTCAACCTACTACAACCTCCAACGACCTCCACAGCGACCTCTCTACGACCAAAAAAACCTATCCTGGCGTCGTCCTTTGACCTTGATCGACCTGCTACGACCTACTGTCAACCTACTACAACCTCCAACGACCTCCACAGCGACCTCTTTTCGACCAACCAAACCTATACTGGCGTCGTCCCCCGTCTATAACCGACCTGCTACGACCTCTCACGACTAACTGTCAACCTACTTCAACCTCCAACGACCTCTACAGCAACCTCTTTATGGCAAGCATACCAAGGGAAAATTCTACACGTTTTACAGGTCTGTTACAACAATTATACAGTTGGCTTTGAAAATAATAATAATTTTGTCTACCTTTAGTAATGTAAAATTGTTAAACCGAAAAGTATATTTTAAAAATAAACTAATCAAACATATAGTTTTAGACGTCAGACGTCAGGGCATCACATTTTAGTATATCACACTTTCTGTATCACAGGAAATTTATATAAGTATATTAGTATAACGTGTTCACTTTGTAATTTACACTTTTAAGTTTATAGTTAGAGAAATGTACCAATTTCTGGAGCTACCAGAGTTCTCGGAGCTTGAACTAACTCGAACTAATCCTCATCCCCCTCGAAGCTACCGGAGCGCTCAGAGCTAACAGAACGCTCAGAGCTACCAGAGCGCTCAGAGCTACCAGAGTGCTCAGTGCTACCAGAGCTACCCGAGCTCTCAGATCTACCAGAGCTCCCTGAGCTGCCCGAGCTAGACCTGGAGCTATTTTCAGATCTTACACGGCGCTCAGGATGGTCCAGATCAACAGCAGGATCGGCCAGAGAAGGATCGGCCAGAGAAGGATAGGCCAGAGGAGGATCTGCCATAGGAGGATCGTCTACTGCAGGCACATTTACATCAGGATCGGCCAGAGGAGGAATGGTCACATCACGATCATTCTGAAAATAAATACTCAGTTAAAAGCAATAAAATCAGTATCAATTGTAACACGCCATATTTTGGTTATTGTACTAGATTTGAATTTTTGTAATTTAATTGATGTATGTTCAACGATGTTAAAAAAAATATTTCCTAATTCTTTTTATAATCAAATTTCTTTTCCACTACACCTCAAAATGAGATATATTGTTAATTTCTCATAATATAAATCTCCGAAGTTGGATAAAGTTTTGTAGATGAGGTTTTTTATCCTGCTATGATTAAAATTTAAAAAACTTTCCACACCTTAAAAAGAGCTTTTTTTCGCCCATGATTTACTTTTTCACAAATATGCTTGCTTTTTTAATCTAGGTTTCTTAAAATTATTGGCCATCCTGATTAAAAAAAATAATAAAGAAGCATACCGTAGCATATTTCAAAACTTGTGAGATAGAGTTATCCACTTCAGCCTGTTTTCTTCCTGTCTGCAGGGCAAACTCAACTGTAATAGAACAAACATTTACAAGTGTGCAACAACAAAAATTTTATCTACTGTCATCAAAATTTAGATATTTACTCTTTTTATCCTAACCAGATGAACAATTCTTTGGGCAATTATTAACTTTTATCAATAAAGCATAAAAACGTAAATTTGGTCAAAGGTTAATTTTTACCTCAACATCCAATGTTGACAATTTTAAACTTTATTTTTTAAAAACATGTCAAAATTTTATTTTTTCGGAACCAACCTTTCATAGTCTTGTAAAGCAAAGGAAAGAAAATCCTGAAGCCCCTCTTTTTGACGACTGCATTTTTCTTGTTTCTCCCTTCTCTGTTATACAGTTTTAGTTCCCCTGGAGCTGCCAGGGTATTCAGAAACCCTCTCACTGCCTGGTTCAAGTTTTTATCCGCAAATGATCGAACATAGGCAACCTAGAAATATTCATTATATTATACATGATATTATCCTAGGGTTACTTTTGAGGGGGAGGGGGGGTGCTGCACTCCCCTGGTTATACATGTTTAAAGGTTAAGAAAAGATAAAATATTCTGAATATTGACGTTGAACGTGTTTAAATCAATCCAAAAGATGCNCCTGTGCACCTGTGTACATAAATATACCTGGACTATCTCCTACTGTGAACCTGTGCACCTGTGTACATAAATATACCTGGACTATCTCTGAGGGGTTTCAATGTAACTATAAAACCTAATTCTTACCCTGCTCTTCCCTCGGCTGACAAACCTCATGAAATCTGTTCACTATTTCCCTGTGCTGGACTTTCGAGCTCTTATCCTTTTCACTGAAACATATCAGTTATTATACCACATTCTTATAGATTTACTACGTGGCCAAATCAGGAATAATTCTTGTTATGGTCACCCATTTTGTGTAATAATTATAATTATTCGTGTAAAGGTGGTATAATATTATTATTTCTTCTTACGCATAATATACTATTATACCACAATCTTGTAGGATTTACTACGTAGTCAAAATCAACAATAATTCTTATTATTGTATTCAAATCCTCTAAGAATGTGGTATAATAGTATATTATGCATAGGAAGAAAGTGTAATAATAATATTATTAAAATTATTGTTAAAATATTGAAAGAAAAATTAAGGAATAATTTTGTTAATTTTTTCTATGACCATATAATGACCATAAGAAAACCAAATAAAATACACTGAAGAAAATAGGAAAGTGTAACAGGAAGAAATAATAGGAATGATGAAAAACGAACTAAAGGAAAGGGGAAGTTAAGGGAGGTTAAGGTTCAAACGGAAAAGTAGGGAAGAAGAAGAAAAATTAAAATAATGGAAAAGATTTTCAAGAGAATATATCTACATTAATAACCCCCCCCCCTTCGCGAACACTATTATACTTCGTAGACTTACTTTATACTAGTTACCAAGAGATCCAGCTTCCTCCTGAAAAATGTTTTAATTTTAAATATTTTAAATTTGAATTTATAGTGGAAGGAGACTTGCTAAACCCTACCCTGATTTTGCTAGTTTTAATAATAAAAATTTGAGGGGTTATTTTTCCCTTAAAGTTGAGATAGGAATACATGTCTAAGGCTTAGATCTATTGTTTTATTTTTTATTTTTTTTTAAGGACAATGACCAGCAGCCCCCCCAGCCCTCATTGTGAGATGGTTAAGACATTCTTTACGAACTATGGTTTCATACGCTTCCGTATGAACACATTTAATATCATATTTTTCTTGGAACTGCAGAGTAACTTCAAGTAATCCTACATATTCTCAGAGCTAGAGTGATGAATATTTTCAATTTTTGCTGAAAACCGGAAGACACTTTTTACAATTGAAAAACTCACATTTCGATAAAAAGAGTGTGATGATTATCATATTTACACTGACTTTAAGGGGTAACATTGTGCATCAGAAAACTCACTCCATAAATAGAATAGAAAAATGTTGAATTATGTCTTCAGTCCAGGAAATTAAATATGAAAAAGTACTCACTTCAATTCGATCATTTCAGCCTTCAGAGGATCAGCATCAGCTACATCTTTTGTCCACGGATTCTATAAAGTATAAACAATAATTTTAGTATCAATACCAATAATTTTAGTATCCGCAGATCTACCACACACATCTAAAAAAGTTTTGATTATTGTTAATTTTAAATACTTGATATTGATCTCTAAAGTAGGCGATGATAAAATTTGATTGCTCGATCACTCAATTTAAGTAATCTAAGCCGTGTACGACCTTGAAATTGAGGAGGAATAAAAATAATGCACAAGTCTGATAATAATAATAAAAGATCTGAAAGGGAAACCGACAGAACCTCAGGGTGGAGCGCATCATACTATATCCCAAGATTCATAACACAAAAGTTTCGAATAAANTGTTCTGCAACTGCATTTCTATTAAATAAACTTATTGAAAGCATACATTACACTGTAGACTGTAGAACCAGTGATAATGATATTGTTTATTACAGGGTGTCCCAATAAACGTTGAAATTGAGTGACAAAATCGTCTTTGTTAAGAATTTTCTTGTCCTACATAAGTACAACCGTAAGGAATCAAAACACGAAGAAACAAATTCTTAACTCTTATCAGACAAAAATCCTACAGATTATCTGAGACCCTGTAAAAAATTGTCATTTGACCTAAATCATCGTTAGTAACTTATTACATAGAATCTTATGCATTACCTAGACTGATAAAGTCTTCGTCCGTTTTTTTCTTCTTAATCCGATGACCGCTCCCCTCCTTGTTTCTATACCGTTTTGAAGACATTTTGAAGTCTGGAACATAGTTTATTTACAAATATATAGTTCAACTAGAAGCACTGCACGGTGTCATCATGCAACATTGGCATGATATATTCCTCATTATAGCAGGGAAGTTTAACTGCCCTTATCAGGGTTAGCTCAGCAAGTTCATCCGCGCTCAACACTATGTCTGAAGCTGCGCCTAACTTAAAGTTCAGTATTTCCCTTGAGGGTAGGGGCATATCGAAAATATCACTTGTAACCAGATACACTTTTGCACTGTAATCATCCCCATACTTCCCAGTTAGAAGCACAGGGGTTGGGGATGTGAGACGTGGAGATGTTGATGTGGAGATGTAGCAGTTGTTTGGGGGTTTAAAGGAGTACTCTGGCTTGGTCTTCAGGACAACAGGCCTCGTATCCTGCTCAGCTAACCGGGCCACCGCCTGCTTCAACGGCTCCTTGCCGTTTCTGCAAATAAGAATTTTTTTCTAAATAAGTTTAATTTTGTTAAAATGCTTAATTAATGTACTCTGTTCACCATTTTCCACAATTTTCAATTTCAAAACACAAATGTTTAATATATTAGGCTAAAAAGATACATATGTGAATCGGACTTTACTTTACTGTGAATAAATGTTAATGAATGTCACAGAAAGTTACAATTGTGAAGGAGAAAATATTACCGTACTCTCTTCTTCAACTGCCCCAAGAAATTTTCGAACTTAAATGCCGAGCTGTTGTCTAACGGGCCAAATCTCTAAAAAATATTTTATTATTATTAATATAAATAAGTTAATAAATAAGTTAATAAGTTAATAAAAAATAACTTTTAGGTAAAAATGTCATGAACTTCTTTTAAATTGACTAATATTTTTGACAAAGGAAAAAATCAAAATACTTTATTTATTTCTTTGCTAATTTTAATGCATCGTAAACACTGCTTGAAAACCAAATTTAAATTCAAACCATACTTAACACGGATTCCTTGAGACATTCTTTGAATGGGTCTCAATAAAAAAATTCAAATAAATATTAATGACAATAAATATCTATCTATCTATCTATTATGACATCCCAAAAACACGAATGTTACCAGGAAACCACACCTCCCGGCAACCCTCTGACTCCCTGAGGAGTGAGGAGTGAGGAGAGTTAGCATGACATGTGCAATGATACTGTTATATATTAAGATATTAAATGAACAATTCTGTTTTCACTATATCTATGTAACCAATCAATGTAGACCCTAGATATTTCAAATTATAAATTCTTTTAGAACAAATATTCTGAGCTTGGATTATGAAAGGTTTACAACGTCAGGCTCCAAAGATATTGGGGTTTGAATATTTGAGTTTGTGACAAAGACTCAATTCCTTTATGAATAGATAATGTTAAATACCTTGGACTAATCAAGATAGTGAGCGCAACTGATAAGTAGATAAAATGAGAGTAGGCATCCGCATGAAGCGTTCCCTGAAAACATAAAGCATCCGTATGATCCACAACAATCTAGAAATCTAAACCTGCAAAACTACGAGTATCCAAAGATCCAGATCCAAGATGCTGAGTATCTACTTATTAATGTAAATAGAACCTTTTGCTCTCAAACCTCTGTTAAAAAAAAAATTAACAAAAAAAAAAGGTTTATCAAGTTTTAGCATAAAAATAAGTGAAAAAGATTAATAAAAATTAGTAAATCAGTAATTGACAAAAATCAGCAAATCTAAGAAGTAATTTTTTTCGGGAGAGAACCAATATCTGGATCCCTATTAGCTTAAAAATTATATCAATGAAATGAATTCACAGCCATAAAAGTTTATCAATAATTTTCTTTTCCTCCCCCTAGCCTAATACTATGTATTTTAGCTATTTCCTGTATTTCACTTTTCCTTAACCTTCTAACTACTTTATTTTTTTTCTAATGGAATAATATATACCACTAGTTATCATTTATTCTTACCTTTAAAACAAGTTTCCCAATATAGAACAACATATTCCTGAACTCTGTAGCCTTGAAGAACGAATATCCTAATGAAAAGAATTCATTAGTATTAAGCCTGAATACAACGATAGTTCGTATTTAAACATCAACAAATATAGGCAATTCCAATTTCTTTCACTTGAAATCAAAACTTATAAAAAATCCACGTAATGTACAAGAAACCCAGTTCTACTTGTTTTATAGTAACAATCAGTCACAATTATTTTCATCGGGAGAAGATTCATTAGCCTCAGCCTTAAACAAAATTTAGATTTTTAAATAGTGTAAATACCTTGAAACCTCTTGGTTTCCTGGCAAAATCAAAAGGCCAATGCGTTCTCATTCCTATCATCGCCAGCGATATCTCATGAATATCTTGTGCGGACAATCTAAGGTAAGCAGGCCCCTTCCCAAGCCACAGCTTTAACAGTGTCTTCATGCACCCTAAGTAAAAAAATGTCTATTTGATGTGTACATGCATTTTTGATGTACAACCTTTATAAAACGTAAAAGTGTGAAAAAGTTCATTTTTATTTTTATTTTTGTTATCATATAATTAATAGCATTAGCATAGCAATAGCATTTTTCACTAACCTAGGCAACAACAGTGCATGTAGTCCAATGCGTAGTCTCTCACTTGGTCCATAGTGTGCAACCTTGTCATCGGGGAAACAACCCCTAAATAAGAATAAAATAAAAAAATTTGCTGATTATTTGATAATTTACTTGTGCTTAAAGGGAGTGCTCGCGAAAAACGAAAGGGGGTATAGGCGTACGGCGACAAAAATAAGTGCTTTTGATCGCTACTAATCTTCCTTCTGTCTGTTGCGTCTATAAGGAGCAAATTGTAAATAAATGAGTCATACCAAAGAATATAGCGCCCATACAAATTCAGAAAGTTGCAACTCGAAACAATCAATTTAATTCTACCTGGGGGTTTGTGGTGCTCAATCTGGTGTTTGCCCCTGAATGACTGATCTGTTCTTTTTTCTCCTATTTCCGAGTTTGGAAAGAATATTCCTCCACCAGGGGGTTTATGTCCTTCTGCGGTGCATCTGCCACAATAATACTTTCCTTAAATACATATGTGAGAGTTGCATTCTTCCTCTTAGATTCTAACTATAATTCAATTAATAATTAAAAATTAATTAATAATTAATAATAATACACTATTATCATTTGAATATCAACCTTCCCTTTATTTCATCAACCTTTACTTTTCTTGCTTACCGGAATGAGATATAGTTGACTTGATAAAGGCAAATGCAGGGATGTCTGCAACCATACTGATTGAAACCTAAACGAAGCTAAATTAAAAACAATGTTGATATACTGATTGAAACCTAAACGAAGCTAAATTAAAAGCAATGTTGATAACAATTATCATGTTCCAAATTACTGCAGTGCTTAGGATCCCGATCCGAATTCGTTGGATCCGCAAGATTTTGGCTTCCTGGATCCCGATCCGCAAAAATATGCGAATTCACGGATCCGGATTAAATTGGCAAAATATTAACCAAAAACTGCACCAACAACAAAATTTTACTCTTAAAGCCCAAGTCTGAACTATTTAAAAAAGCAAGATTATAAAATTTCCTGATTTCTGAATGGTTCATCAAGTTTTAGCATAAAATACGAGAAAAAAATAAGACAAAAATTTTCGAAATTTTGCTTTGTTAAAAAATCCTGGACCTGGATCCGGATCCGGATTTGGATCCGGATCATTTCAGCTCTTTATGTTACTCAATTAAGTAACTTACCCTCAAAGTCTTCCCATTGAACTCAAATCCATCAGCCTCCAGAACTGCAAGCTGATCTATAACCTCTATCAGGAAATCTGTATCGCTAGGCTTTGATCCTGGGCCGTAAGACAGCAGCAGGGGAACAACAACATTGGGCCTTAAATGAAAAGTGGGATGGCAATCTTTGTGCAAGAATTCTAATATATTCTGTTGTCAATATTTAAAATTCTCAATTTAAGTAATAATGTTTTTAAGTCATTAAACTTGTCCCTGAATGCAGTCCATTCAGCTAGAGTATGAAAATTAACAAAAATAAGAATGAAATATATAAAACAACAAAATTTAGTCGAGAAATAATTATATTTTTAAGAAAAAATTCAAGATCCGTGGCCGAATTTAAAGAATTTGAGCGGCAGTTTAAATTTAAGCCCTGGCTTAAATATGGTTGGTTCCACTTAAAATTGTATCAAATGTTTCAAGATTTAAGCCGGCGCTTAATTTAAACCGGGTTTTCGCAGATTTAAACCACGGCTCAAATTCTTTAAATTCCATCTCTGGATCCTTTCTTTTATTTTTTCCAAGACTTAAACCATTTAAAAAAAATTTAGGTATAAAATACCTTATGTTTGAAATGGAGCATAAAAGTGGCCAGAAGCTAGCACCCGAAGATTTAAACAATGGAAGACCATCTAAGAAATAAATAAAACACAATATACTTGGCTACCAATTTAAGCTTTAAACTCTGCAAGTCGCATTTTTTAATCGTTCACAAATTTAGGTGGATTTATCATTTTTAATATTGGATAATATTACATAACATGTTCATACTTGAACCAGGCATAAATCTCCCCTTGGGTCATATAAGTGAGCTAGCTTAATAGATTGCATCATTTTTACAGAAATGGAAGTTTTTTTAAGGAAAAATTAGATCAATTTAAAGCAAAAAAATAAAATGTTCAAGACATATCAACAAGGTACTGTTTTAAGACATTGAATTCGTTAAATATTAAACCAGTTAGTTTAGAAAATTTAGCAGATCCTGTAAAAACTAGTTTTTTCGCCAAAAATTTATTATTCTTATTTGGTTCCAAAATCGACCCACCCTAGCAATTAGGAATATTCAATAAAAGTTTATTTTACCTATGTTTAGCTGGAGATGTAGTTTGTCTAATTTCTCGCTGAGCTCTGGTGGATACCTAAGAATATTACTTCAAATATAAATAAATTTTAGCTTTACTTTATCAAGCAAAAAAATATTCTATTAGAAGTAAATGAAAATTTTAAAAAATTAACCTTTTTAACAAGGACAAGATTTGATCCTTGACATTGTAGGTATAAGACTGAACCCCACTCATTTCTACTGTTCTTAGGTTTCTCGGAGTTTTCAGTAATGTCCTAATTAACAATAATCAATAACAAATAAATAATTCGACAAAACTCAGACAAGCTTTTTCTGGTCCAGTATGAACTAGATGTGTTTTTAATTTTGAAAAACTGATTTATGTCAAGTGTGGTTTCCAAAGAACATTGAACAAGTACAAGAAAAAGTATATATATACTGTACAATGTACATTTAAACGCAAATTATTAGAATTTAAACCTGGGAAAAGGACAATATGAATATTATACCTTGCATCCTTTTTCTCCATAAAACCTGCAGTGGCAAATCGTCTGACGGTGTGAAGAAATTTAAAAATCCATTGGCTTCCCGCAAAATGTTCCCCAAAAATAATTAAAGTTCAGGTAAAATTAGGCAAAAAAACAGAGTCACTAAAAATTAGAATGTGGAAAAAAATATACTTCATTAAGAATATGATTACAATATTTCTCATTTCCTAATTAGATCATTGATCATTGAATGAGTAACTGCTGGGTTGTTTATCGCCCAATCCCTTAAAACAATGGTATATATTATATTAATAATTGATATGATTAATGATATATATTAATGATTTGAGAAATTTCTGACTAGATGAAACTTTGGATACCTTCACTCAAAAAAGTAAAGTTTTAAAAAAAAATGATAATTTGGAAAACAACAAAATATATACCCATGCCTTATAATTGAATCATGAGATATATCTTCCTCTTCATCCTCATCTGAAGATGGATAGTCATAATCCACATCGTCATCATCATCATCAGGAACATCGGTATAAAGAGGAACTTGACCGGGCACTGGATAGAGTATAGGAACTTGATCAGGAACTGGATAGAGTATAGGAACGATGATAGGAACTGGATCAGGAACAACGTTATGAACTGGTTCAGGAACGATGATAGGAACTGGATTAACTAAATCAAGGAAAATACTTGTTAAAAATTTATACTTAATGTCTTACCAAATCCCCATTACAAAGACAATAACCTTAACATTACGCATTTGAAAACAAAACAAATTGCAGTTTGAATGCTCTAAATATTCCATTTAAAAACGCTAAAATGACAGAAGGGTCTGTCCTATTGAACGATTTTTGGATCCCCCCCCTCCTATCAATTTTGTACATGACCATTTATTTTTTTGTTATTCAGGGTTAGGTTAGGTTATGACACTTTCTGGGCCGAGCGCTGCGACTAGGATGGGCTAGGGGTCGAGCACTGCGGCCACGGGTTAGGTTAGTTAAGACCCATGTACAAAATTGATAGAAGGGGGGGGCTGGGGGGGGGGTCCAAAAATCGTTCTCTAGGAATATACCCAGGTTGTCGCTCATGGCTGCCTGAGGACAAAAAAAACTGTTATGTGGCATAAAATGGTTGTGGCCCAAGGCAGTCTGCCTTCCCAAAAAATAAATTTTTATAAATTTTTAACAATCGAACAGCCTCAATTCTTCTTCTCAGAGCTGAACAATAAAAGAAATCAGGGGCGTCAATATAACTTTGATAAAGGACACCTCTTTAGAGGATTATCTATAAATTAATCATTTATAATTGAGATTATTTGCGGATTTCTGCAGCAAGAGAACAAAGGAAATAGTCATAATTAACCACTTAAATATACAAAGGACTTGATAAAATTATATATCTTTAAAGCGCTCTTACGGTTACGGAGGAATATATTAACCAAGACATTGCAGTACCTGCTTCCCTTAACACCTCCCTCCTGGCCTGGAAATACCCTATCCGGTCTCGTTTACGTTTAGACATTTAAACAACAGTTGACATTCTGAAAATATTCAAGTTAAATATACAAATGTATATAAAAATGAAATATAAAAACCTTGACTGATGTGTCACAAACAATCAAAAGTTGGAAGGTAAGGAGAGTGTTTCGGGAGCTAGGAGAGAACAGNGGGAGGAGGGGGGTTTCTGGAGCAAGGAGAGAAAAGTTTGAAGGGAGGAGGGGGGTTTCTGGAGCAAGGAGAGAAAAGTTTGAAGGGAAGAGGGGAGTTTCTGGAGCAAGGAGAGAAAAGTTTGAATGGAGGAAGGGGGTTTCTGGAGCCAGGAGAGAAAAGTTTGAGGGAGGGAAGGGATTGTCAGACCTTTCAGTAGAACAAGGGGAGGCATCTGGGGAGGAAGAGGAAGTTTTAGGCATTTCAGGAGAAGGAGTGGAGGAATCTGGAGAAAGGATTATATATTTGTAGGATAAAGGAGAAGGACTGAGTGGATTGGTCAGTAGCCTATTGTACCAGGCGGCGGGGAAAGATTGCGCCTCAAAATAATCCTCCTCCTCATCTTCATCCTCAATAATATTATACTTTCTTTTTCTTTTCATTGTGTGCAGATCTTAAAAATGAAATTGAGTGCATCTTTTGACCATTTACACCTGTAAAATTTTATGTTTCCATACATCAACATACAAAATGACAAAATGAGTTAACTGGTAAATTCTTTTTGAACTTACATTTTTAGTGAAGGGGGAGGGGGTTGGTCCTAAAATCGTCCTCTGAGAAACATTGCCCTAATTTATTCACTTCACATTTATATAACTATAAACTTTTAAGTTCACAACATAAATAAATTTTACAGGAGGGGGCACGCGCCCTCTTACCCCCGGTTACAGCCCTATATGTTTTATAAATTATAATTTCTGTAAATTAATATAACTCAAATTCAAATCACCATCAACCGCATCCCGCGTGCACAGAAGTACAGAAAACTGTGCGGCATTTCTCCCAGAAACAAATCCCTGAAAAGGGGGGGGGAATACAATTTGTAGATTTGAAAAAAATTTCGTAAAAAATATTTAAATAATATTATAACCTTCATCACAGAAGTATTACGATTTTTGGACCCCCCTCCCCCCGGGACTTTCATTATAATTGTGTACACTGACTCCAATATTTCAACAATTTGAATTTTTCATCTCAATTTTGATAATATTTAATTTGTATAATTTAAACTCTGACCTCACATAACCTAAATTTACCTAAGAATGACCTTGCAATATAATGCGACCTAAATAGACCTAACCTGACCAAAAATGACCTTAAAGATTAAGGTTGTTTAAGGTCGGTTAAGGTCATCCGACCTAGCTCGACCTAAAATGACCTTAATCAATGTCGCCTAAGGTTGTTTTAAGTCGGTTAAGGTCATCCGACCTAACTCGACCTAATTCAGACTTAAAACAACCTAGATTTAAGGTCGGTTTAGGTCGGTGGTTTGCGGGGTTGGAGAAATAGCTTGAAATTCCACCTCTTCAAACCCAGCATTATTCCTCCCCTCATTCCATGAAGCTGTAGTCGCCCTGGATGAATTTCTAGCACGAATTATATCTCCCCCACCCCTTTCCTGCCTACCCCTCGGGCAGCCAGCCAAGCACCCTGAAGCAACATATTAATTACTCAGATGTTTAGCACTCCCCCCCTTATACGTGGAATCAAAACTACCCCGGGTTTTGGTTTTGGTTTGATTGAGTCTCCGTAATTGTCTCTGGGTATTCATTACAATACAACGAAGAGTTTGGCGAAAACAGATCCAAGGATAGGGATAATTACCTGTCATAATCTCAAGGGCCCTGAAACCCAACCATACTCCAACAAAGATAGAACCCAACATCAACCAGAAATCAACATCAATCCCCTTAAAAAACCCACCATCGGCCAGCTTTACAGAAATTTCTGGAATTATATAGGGCGTGCCACTAGATGAGCTAATACTCGGTTTTATTGTACTAGGCCCGGGAACCCTTGTACTTGAACCAATCTCTTCCTCTGAGCTGTCGTATACTGGAATAATCATTTTGATCTCTCTAAAACCAATATTGTTATAAACAAATAGCCTTCCGTAATTCACTTAAACTGAATTAAATATTGAAATACACTTCCCCTTTAAAAAAAAGTACAGGGGGGTGTCCATAGCTTTAGCGAAGCTAGTTCTAGCTAAACTGAAATGTAACCCAAATTTCAAGAACCTCTCCTTTCTTAAAATCACGAGTTTGTAATTTGAGTAGATAGGGAGTTTTTTTTTTGGTGGAGATAGTCATAGAATATTAATTTATGATTGTTTATATTAAAACAATTTCTGTAAACTACTATATTGCATTAAGGCAATTAATAAGGCTATTAAAACTTAAACGATCAATAAAACCTTATTTATTAATATACTTGTTTAGGAAGGATGTACTACAACAATCTCTGCCTTCAACTAGAAGAAACAAGCGATGAACAACCTTGCGAGTATTTTGACGCCACTGCGATTTGTACAACGGAATTACCACCAACAGAGCCGGCTACCCTTCGGGACATCGTTATACACCACATACACTCCAATTTAGCAGTTACAATAAGAATAAATGAACGGGTTACATTTTGGAATTTTTCTCCCCAAAAGACAATAATACCAAAATTACCCCTCCCGCTTTCAATACAAGCAGAGTTATTGGTCCTTCATGACCACTGTGAGCTGCATGGGCATTGCCAGTACGAACGATCAAACACCTTCAGTAGAGGTCTCATATATATCGGGAGAAATTCCCCTTTGGCTATGCTATTAAAAGAGTGGGGAAAACCATGGGAGAAAATGCTTTTGCGATATTTCCGAGTTCCGGATTTTGTGTACGAATTGATGCGATTAGTTCCCTTTCGGATGCCGACTGGCCCAGGAGTTCCGAGCAGGGACTTTCTAGAGATTGTTAAACAATCTATCCTTTTTTCCAAGAGGTTAGGTCGATTTCTATAGTAGACCTAAGCTTATCCATGTAAATAAAAAAATAACATTTTAGATTTGTAATTTGATTTTTTTTTTAAAATCTTTTAGTGGGAACAGACCCTTGAGACCAAACTAACAAATTGAGATATAGATGGAACCTAATATAAATTAGCCAAATAACCCCAGGAAGCGTCTCTATAAATCAAAAGAAGAAATAAAACATGAATTCAGTTCAGCAAGGAACCAAAAGAAAATAACCAAGAACATTATTTAGAATGTTAGGACGAGAATTAACCAGGGACCATAACCCTACAGACCGGGAAAGAAGTACAGTTTGATAAGGAACTAGAAAATAACCAAGAACATTATTTAGAATGTTAAGATGATAATTAACCAGGGACCATAACCCTACAGACCCGGGACAGAAGTCACATGAGACGAGGGGATCTATGTATTGATGCAAGATCAAAAGGTTCTAGCTTAAATTAGTTTTTTGGACAGTCTTTGGGGGTCTCAGTTCAACAAAAAAGATTATTTTGTAAAATCCTTATTGAGCACAGGTATATTTGATTTCTGAAGTAATTTACATGTATTTAAACCCCAGTTTGTATATTTAACCATGTTACCCTCTTGTCAGTGAGTTTTCTCTCCCCTTTTCCCACCCCCCCCCCCATAATAATCCTGAAGATATCAATATAGTTTCTTCCCCCCCACCTCTCTTTTCTTTTAACATCTTATTTATGAACAAGACAAGAGGAAGAAAAAAACATTTTTTTTTGTAAATGAGGTTGACTGGAAAGTTAGTACTTCAATATTTGATAGGAACTAACTTGTGTAAAGGAGATGAACTTTTATTTTTCTTAAAATAATATTGCTCTCAAGGGAACAAAGTGGGGTAATTACATATTCCCCCTCCTTGAGAGAGAACAATTAGTGATCCTATTGGTCAGCATTGGCTTAATGGGACTCATTAACTGGATGGCATCCGTGGGAAACCATCCTTGAATTTCTAAAATAATCAACTCCAATAAAAGGACTTAAATATTGGAGAAAATAGTTAATATAACCATAAGGTATCATGTCTTAGAAACAATTGTTCAGAACAAAATTATAGGACTGCCTTGAACTTCGAAATTTTAGAAAATCATACATTAAAGTATTTGACAATCATTGATAAATATTTCCTGCTCTAGAGATAATACGTAGAATAAATCAAAATATTTCCAGACAAATTAAAGTGTTGGACGTAGAAAATAATCATTTCCAATAAGAGGACTTATAAGGGTTAGAAAATAGTTGCCTTAATATAAAGGATTTGAACTTAGAAATTTTAGTAAATCATAATTCAAATCATTTGATATCTATTCATGAATATTTCCTTCCTCAAGTAATCTAATCCTCTGAACTTTGTCTCCATCATATAGAACAAAGTCCGCTCCATTTCCATAAATACATGACAGGAATAACTTAACATTGAAACAAGGTTAATTCAGCATAAGATCCGTTATGAGTTTCCAATATATGTCCTATCTATTTAAAGTCTAAGTCTTTTCAATTGAATTTTCACTGAACCAAGGCCTAATTTAAGCCGTAAAAATAATCAACGAATAAAGTCCTGCGTGGCAATTAACATCAAGGCGACGTAAATTAAGTGTAAATAAATAAAATGTCTTAGAATTAATGAAAGAAAGAAAGTTATTTTAAAATTTAGTTTATTTGGTCTAATAGTAGTTATCAGTTTAGCCAGTGGAGTTTTCTCTTCTGGGATCCATCCTGAATAAAGAAGAATTAATATTTAGGAATAGTCATTTAGTAGTAAGATGGTAGTAATATGTAGTAACTAACCAACCAGTACAAAAGTTACTAAACAGAATAACCATGGCCTTACCAACAAGCTGCTGAAAATTAAAGCCACAGAAAAGATTGAGAAATAAGATAAATAATGATAAATAAAGATATAACCTGTACAAGATACAATTCAATTGTCCTATAACATTTAATTCATTAAAATTGAGCTGGTTAAGCTTAAAAAAAATGTTTAATTTTTGACAAAATTTGTTATTAAAAAAGCAATAGGCAAAAAACATGCTCTTGCGTTACCTAGGCAAAATGTTACCCTAGGCAAAATGTTACTAGGCAAACTTGAACTGGGCAAAAAGTTGCCTAGGCAAAATGTTACCTAGGCAAAAGTGAACTAGGCAAGTTGTGACCAGGCAAAATGTGACTAGGCAAATTGTGACTAGGCAAAATGTACCTGAGCCAATCTTTGTGATGAAAACTAAATCTTTGTGATGGAAACCAAATCTTCGTGATGGAAACCAAATCTTCATGATGGAAACCAAATCTTCGTGATGTTGAAAGCGTAATCTTCCCTGGGATGAAAGCTTAATCTTCTCTGGGATGAAAGCCTGATCTTCTTGGTGATGATTGCCTGATCTTCTTGGTGATGAAAGCCTGATCTTCTCTCTGATGAAAGCCTGATCTTCTTGGTCTAAAATTATGCCAAACTGCAGACCCCGGTGATAATCTAGTTCGCTACTCCCGGAGTGTCGGGGTCCAGATACATACAAAATAAAAGGTTAACCGTGTAACCTGAGAAAATATCTCACAACAATATTATCTTTACTATCCTATAGTCCTGTGCCAAACCAAATTTGATTTTCTAATAAATTTTCCAATAAATTAACAATTAATATGATAGTTCTCAACTCGGGAGACCTCCATCTTACAAAGATGAAGAGCTCAGGATTTGGTGAACCTTCATATCAATCATTTTATCAATCTGCAAGTAAAAAATATAGATAATAAAATTCAGGACGCACAACAGACTAAAGGTCTTCTCAAGCTGAAGGCTGAGGTAGGAGTGATCTCTTTCACTTGGGCATCAGCTCCCTAGCTTCCCCACATGTGGTACACTCTATACATGGTGATCTCATCCTATGATGATCTCATTCTCTTTATGCATCCATCAGGAGCGGGGGAAGGCAGGCGGCCATGAGCCACCACTATTTCCCCTTCCGGGCCACATATTAGCTTTTTTCTCTTCCGGCAGCCATGAGCCACCACTATTTCCCCTTCCGGGCCACCACATTTGACTCTTCCGGGCAAAACTACGTTTTTAAATGGTATATTTAGGGCCT